>NC_058133.1:321238383-321381567 GCF_016433145.1 Gracilinanus agilis | reverse complement strand
TCTTTCTTTCTTTCTTTCTTTCTTTCTTTCTTTCTTTCTTTCTTTCTTTCTTTCTTTCTTTCTTTCTTTCTTTCTTTCTTTCTTTTCCCCAGGGCTTGCTCCTGTAGTCTGCCATCTTGTTATCTTAATCCCTACATTTACAGTAACCATGTGTCCCAGATTTTCCAGGACTATGCTGATTTCAAGAAACTAGAGTATGCTTGCAAGATTACTTGACCATTCTTGGAGTCACCTTCCTTTATTTTTTATCTGAAAGATAAATTCACATGTCTTTGTCAGGCCTTTTGGGCAAAAGAGATCATCTTGGGTCACACTGGAGGGTGTTCTAAATGTTGAAAACACCTTGTTATAGATCTCATTCAAAGCTGGGTGGCACTTCCCATGGAGAAGGAATGCAAAAAGAATTTCTGGTTTACCACTGAGATATTTTCTTGGCTTTGTGATTTCTATTGTACTGGTATTGGTTTCATCAAGCATAGAAAGCTTCCAACATATTAACATTTTTTCACTAAGCTGTTCATTTATTAATCTTCTCATTGTTAATAAAGCTTAGTGGTATCAGTCTTTTTAAAGGCTTATCCTTGTTTGGATGATATATCCTAATTTTTGGATCAGGAAAATGTGGTCACTACATCCAAACTAGTTTTTTTCAAGGATAACTTGGAGACTTAGCAGGTGGAAAGAAAGATCAGATCCCACCTTTGGTACTTACTGCTAGATGTATGATCATGAGTAAATCACTTAATCCCTCTAAGCTTCAATTTCCTAATCTATAAAATGGGGATGGAGCTGTCTGTAGTACATACCCCAAACTATGGTTGTGAGGTTCAAATCAAATGTTGGTAAGGTCCTTTGCAAACTTAAAAGTATCTGTAAATATTCACTATTATTATTATTATTATTATCTATGAGTGATTAGCATAGGTTTCCCTGTTGAACTCCTATAATCTAGTCTCAGGAAATTTTTAAGTTAAAATATCCTACAATCAGTTCCTGTTTCTATGTTCTATTCTAAGATTTTGGTGTGGGAAGGCTTTTAGGAATCATCTAGTCCACCAGCTCCCAAAGGGGAGTCTAGGGACCCCAGAAGGTCCCCAAGACCTTTTCAGAGGGTCCTTAAGGTTAAAACTATTTTCATAATAATACTAAGGTATTTTAATGTCAATAGGTATGTTAATATGTTAATTATAAATAATGTAATATGAGATAATATAATACATTGTATATTTAATGTCATATAACAATTACATATAATGTGATATTATTTAATATAATACTATCATACAGTAATATATATTTAAATATCAATAGATGTAAACCACATAAAGAAATATTCAATCATTTTTAAGAGTATAAAATGGACTTGAAACCAAATATTTTGAAGACTACTGATAGTTCCACTTCTTCATTATATAAATAAGTAAATTCAGGTGGAGAGAGGCTAGTAAACTAGCCCAAAGTCACATAAGTAGTAAAGAACAGAGCTGGGGCTCAAATCCACTTTGTAGATTATCATAGCAAATTTTTAACTCCAAGTCAAACTGACCTATTTACTACTGAGCATAGCTTTGAGCTGCTTTATCCTGCCATTCATTGACATGCGCTCAGGAAATGGAAATTTATTTTGTACAAAACAATTATAAAGGTAAGCTTACTGAGGGGATAAATAGTAGGAGCACAGATAGAATCACACACTTCACTTCAAATACAAGTTTATGTTATTTTACCCAGCTAAGAAATGAAGAGGCCCAAATTCATATCTTGCCTTAGAGACTTATAGCTGTGTAAACCCAGACAAATAACTTAACCTCTTAGTTTTCTCATATCTAAAATGAAGTAGTGGCAGATCACCTCTATGATCTTTTCCAGTTCTAAATCTATCCTCTTAACAGTTTAAAATTATTTGATGTTTTGTAACTACCTGTGCCTCTGCTCTACTGGAGCAATAAGGAGACAGTTTTATGTAGTGGATAGTTCAGTGGACTATAATGAGAGTCTTTTTGTTCAAATCCTGACTCAGTATCTACTAGCTGTGACCATGTGCAAGTTTAAAAACCTCATAGGATTTTAGAATTGGAGGGCAATTCAGATATGGCCAGCCCCCATATTTTACAGTCATTCTGAGCCTCAGTTTCCTTGTCTGTAAAATGTAGATAATAATACCAGTGTAGAACCTACCTTTCAGAATTGGTGTGAAGATCAAAATGAGATAATATGCACCAAGTGCTTTGTCAGTCTTAAAGCCATAACTATATGCCAGCTATTCTCATTTACAGCCCCTACAATCAAGAATTTATTAAATCAAGGACTTTAACATGGTAATTTCTTGAATCACATACCCAACCATTGTCAGAAACTCAGATTCCCAGCACTCAGCGCATTAAAGGATCAGAGAAAGCTGAAGAGAAATGCAGCCAGAAACATTATTCCCAGAGTCCTAGAGCTTGGCTCTGTGTGGCATATATTTATGATTCTGTGCTATGGTCGTATGAACTCCTCTCCTTTGTCCTGATTAAAGACTTGTTCTTTGTAACTGCTTTAGTGGTTCTGTTTTTCTAGGTTGACATGCCAAACATGCAATGGTTCGTGTACTCGAGGACCTTACAATCTAATGGAGGAAGACAATGTATGGAGGGAGCTGGAAAGGAGGAAGAGGATGGGTCCCCAAAGGACCCATTCAAAAATGAATTAAGGAGTAATATAAAGTAGCAGATAGAAGGCGACCTTGGAAAGAAAAGCACTAGCAGCTTGAAGAACTGGAAAAAAGCTCATTCATAAAATATGGAGTGAGCTTTCATAAAGTATTGAGTGAGTTGTCAGACAGGCAATAAACACTTATTAAGCAACTACTATATGCCATACCCTGTAAAGAGGACAAAAACATTCTTGCCCTCAAGGAGCTCACCACTTAATGAATCATTCAATCTAATTAATCTAATGAAATGAGTCTTGTAGGGAACCTTAAAGAGCATTAGTAACCTCCTCATTTTACAGGTTGGGGGGGGGGAAGGAAGTACAGATGTCTTGCCAAAGGGCATATAACTATTTAGTGGTGGAATTGTTTAGTGCCTTTTTTACTCTACCTTCTATAGGCCAGGATACAGAACTTGAAGGCCATAGCACAAAGCATCTTATCACTGTGATAATTAAGGTGTGTGGTCTACAACACATGGACACCAAACTTTATAGTTATACCAAAAAGGAGAGGGAAAAGCACCCAGAGGTAGAAAACTGACCCTAGAATAACTTAGTTTTTAAAAGGAGATGCAAATTGTCAGTGTTGATGTGCTCTTGGCCTTGGGTTTAAGAGAGAGGCCAATTATTTAAGACTGCTAAAAGAATAATGGGAAACATCTGTTTCTGTAACTAAGAACCATATTCATGAAAGTAGAGACATCAAAGCTACCATTTGCATTTGCATAGTAGTGCAGTGGAGTCCTGTAGGGCATAAAGCATGGGTTATCCATTCACTTCCAAAGGAATCACTAAGCCAGTATAACATAGTTAAGAGTTTAAGTTTTGGCCTTGGCCTTAAAAATCAACTAGCTTAATTCTCTCCATTTTTAAAAGATGATGAAATTGAAGCCTTGAGGTAAAGAGATTTGCCTAAAGTAAATTCAACAAACTCAGTTCAGTTCAACAAATATTTACCCTGTGCCAATTAGGTCCAGTTCACTGTGCTGGTACACAAAAAAGAAAAAAAAAAGAGGTCTATTCCTTGTCCTTGAGGCTTTTACAACCTAGTAGGGAACTAAACTATGGATCTAAATAAGAATGGGGAGAGCTAGGTGGCATAGTGAATAAAGTATTGGGCCTAGAATCTGGAAAACTCATCTTCTGAGTTCAAATCTGACCTTAGACACTTATAAATGTGTGACCCTGCACAAGTCACTTAATCCTGTTTGATCCAGTTCCTCAATTATAAAAATGAGCCAGAGAAGGAAATGGTAAACCACACTAATATTTTTGCCAAGAAAAACTCCAAACAGGGTCACAAAGACGCCTACATGACTCAAACAACTGAAAAACAACCAAATAAAAATAATACAAGTAAAAATGAAATGGGATGGGCCCAGGAGAGTCATGCTTCATTTCCCTTCTGGCTGTGCTTCTGATTCTCCTGGACATCACCATGACTCTTGTGCAGGTGAAAAATTTGCCACACCTGAGCTACATTCCCAGGATCCTTTTAAGTATGACCTACACTCTGCTACCTTCTCCCCCCAGAAACTCCCTCAGTGTCTGCAATCTTCTCTCATCCTGAAATAATAGTAATTAATAACAATGATAATAAAAACAATAGCTAACATCTACTCTATGCCAGGCACTGGGCTAAGAAAGCACTTCACAAATACAATCACCACTTGTCTGACTTTTACCCTGAAGTGCCACAACTTACCTTCTGCCCTTTGTGAGTTCCTTGTAGAAGGTTCCATTCTAGGTAGAGGGCCAAGTCAATCATACTTGATTCCCTTCCAGACTATAATTCTGACTCTCTACTCTGTGCCACTACTAAGTTACCTTTTCCTCTGCTCCATCATCCTTCCACCTTAGCTCTCTTTTACCTGTTATCTTCTGCTTTTATAATGTAAAATTCTTGTAAGCAGGGAGTACCTTTCTTTTTTGCCTGTATTTGTATCCCCAGTGCTTAACATGGTGCCCATCACTTACTTAGTAAGAATTCAATAAATACTTTTTGCCTGCCTGCCTGCCAAATGGAAGAACTTAGAGATTGAAGGGGGTGCAGTGCAGAAAGCAGTATGGAAGAAAGAGATGGCCCCTAGGCTGGTTCTTTAAGGAAGAGAAGGATTTCAAAAGTTAGAGATGTGGAGAGTCTATTGTAAACAGGAGTGATGACAGACACATAGAGGTGAAAGGATAGAATAAGATTGGGAAATGGATCAAAGATCATAAAATGGCAGAGTTGGGAATGAGGAGAAAGACCTTAATTATCATCTAGTCCATTTCATTAACTTGTAGTCCTTTTTTAAAAATTGGGCTTATTTTGTCAATATAGAGCAGAAGTATCAAAGAGGTGAAACTGCCTAGCAGTACCAGATCTCAAACTGTACTATAAAGCAATAATCTTCAAAACAATCTGGTATTGGCTAAGAAATAGAATGATGGATTAATGGAATAGATTAGGAGTAAATGACATTAGCAATCTAGTTCTTGATAAACCCAAAGATCCCAGCTTTTGGGATAAGAACTCGCTATTTGAGAAAAACTGCTGGGAAAACTGGGAAACAGTATGCCAGAAACTAGGTATAGACCAGCATCTCATACTCTATACCAGTGGTTCCCAAATCTTTTTGGCCTACTGCCCCCTTTCCAGAAAAAAATATTACTTAGCACCCCTGGAAATTAATTTTTTTAAAATTTTAATAGCAATTAATAGGAAAGATAAATGCACCTGTGACCATCACTGCTCCCCAGGATCGCTGCAGCACCCACCAGGGGGCGGTGGTGCCCACTTTGGGAATCACTTCTCTATACCAAGATAAAGTCAAAATGGGCATATGATTAGACATAAAGGGTGATTCCATACGTAAATTAGGGCAACAGAGTAGTTTACCTATCAGATTTATGGAGAAGGGAAGAATTTATGAACAAATCAGAGATAGAGAACATTACAAGATATAAAATGAATGCTTTTGATTATATTAAATTTAAAAGTTTTTGTACATACAAAAACTCTTAGAAGATTAGTTGGGAAACAACAAACTAGGAAAAAATTTTATAACAAATCTCTCTCATAAAGATCTCATTTTTCAAAGATAGAGAGAATTAGAACAAATTTATAAGAATATAGGTCATTCCCCAATTGACAAATGGTCAAAGGATATAAAAGAAGCAGTTTTCAGATGAAGAAATCAAAGCTGTCAATAATCATATGAAAAAATGTTCCAAATTGTTCTTGATTAGTGAAATGCAAATTAAAACAACTTTGAGGTACCATTTCACACCTATCAGAATGGCCAGTATGACAGTAAAGGAAAGTGATAAATCTTGGAGGAAATGCAGCAAAATGGGGACATAGTTGGCGGAGCTGTGAACAGATCCAATCATTCTGGAGGGCAATTTGGAACTATGTCCAAAGGATTATAAAGCTGTGCATATCCTTCATTCCAAGTCTGTATCCCAAGGAGATCATAAAAAGGGTAAAGGATCTACTTGTACAAAAATATTTGTAGCAATGGCAAAGAATTGGAAATTGAAGGATGTCCAGTATTTGGGGAATGGTTGAACAAATTGTGGTATATGATGGTAATGAAATACTATTGTGTTATTTAAAAAATGATGAACAAGGGGGTAGTTAGGTGGCTCAGTGGATTGAGAACAAGGCCCTGAGATCAGAGATCCTGGATTCAAATCTGGTCTCAGACACACTTCCTAGCTGTGTGACCCTGGGCAAGTCATTTAACCCCATTGCCTAACCCTTACAGCTCTTTGACCTTAGAACCAATACACAATATTGATTCTAAGACAGAAGGTAGGAGTTTTATAAAAAATTTTTAAAATGATGAATAGGATAATTTCAGAAAGAGCTGAGAAGACCTACCTGAACTGATATAGAATGAAATAAGCAGAACTAGGAGAACATTGTACACCGTTACAGCAATATTTTGGAATAATCACCTGTGAAAGACTTAGCTACTTTCAGCAATACAAGGTCAGATTTGAACTCAGGTCTATCCCGACTCCAGGCCTGGTGCTCTATCCCCTGTGCTACCTAGCTGCCCTGATTTGGCATTCTTAATGACTAAGTTGATGAGACTACAATCATTAGGCCTAAATGGCCCATCCATTCAGCACCTCCAGCTGCACCCTAATTGACATCACAGCTGATTCAATTGTGGTACCTTGGTATGGCCAGGCCAAGACCAATGATAAATAAAATCTTTCCACTGAAGCTCAGAAGGACAAAAGAAAGAGGGTCTGCCGGGTGTCTCAGGAAGTCCTAGAAGGATGCTCTGAGTCCAAGAGTTAATTGTTGAAATAAAAGAAGGTAGAGTTGTCAGCAGGATCTGACTTAGTGCCCTGGCAGGGCAGGGCACATTCTTGAACCAAGGCCATTCACTGTGACTGTTCCTTCTCTTCCAGTAAAACTAGTCTGGAAAAATCTGAGCAGCTTCCCTAGTTGTTTAAAAAAATCAATCAGAGATATTTTTTTAAGCTTTAAATTTTTTTTCAAAATTTCCTTTTTCTTCCAGAAGACCTTACACACACACACACACACACACACACACACACACACACACACACACACACACACTGGTGTCTATTATGATCTGAATGATGATTATCAACATGCCTGCTTCAAATGCAGGTCAAAAAGGCCAGCATCTTGAATGGAAAATAATGGAGCTTATCAGACAAATGAAAATGACTGTGCTTACAAATCAGGCTAGGCCACTGGCCTCAATAACAACCTTATGTTTGATACAAATATTCACTTTGACTCTCTGCTCTGCCACCCCCTCTACACACACCACCAAGGACAACAGACTCAGGAAACCAGGATAATACACTCTCAGGCTTGTAAAGCCCTTAAGGCTTTATGTATTAGAGAAGAATTTACTCCCTGAGCTTTGCCCCACTGTGGCATACCTCTGAGTGGGCCCTATTGCTTGTGCCTTCCTCAGATTACATTTTATAAAAATGATGTTAGTGGCAATGAGGCAGAGATTCCATTACATGCACAGTGGTTCCTAAGGGAACTCCAGGAGGAACTTTTGTTATTGTTAAGAATGTTATATGTCAGGAAGTTCAAGTGGGACTTTTATAATGTCACCATCAAGGTGAAATAAACTGAGATTTTCTGCAGATAGGGCAAGTTAGAATGCCAGCAATTAGAACTTTTCTTCCTTCAACATATGTATGTCTATCGTCTCAATTAACATAATAACAAAAGGTCAAGACTGTAATCAGCTTTTTTTGTTAATTAATTAATTTATTTATTTATTTAGTCAATTACATGTAATAGCAAATTTCCTCATAAGTTTTCTGAAGTTGTATGATTCAAATTGGCTCCCTTCCTCCTCCTGGAGTTGGCAAGTCATTTGATCTGGGTTATATGTGTATTATCACACAAAACATATTTCCATATGATTCATTTTTGTAAGTGAATCATCATATAAAATCAAAACCCCAAAATAAACAAATGAAAAATAGTATGCTTTCATCTGCATTCCCACTCCGACAATTCTTTCTCTGGAGGTGAATAGCATTCCTTGTCATAAGTAAGAATGTAATCAGTTTTAAGAAAGGAAGTTTCACTTCCCACCTTAATTGATGTAGTCACAAAATCAATAAACAAGGGCAGAAAATGATCACAAGGTATAAAGCAGGTGATGATCACGGCATCAGCGAGGCTGGACGTAGGAGACAATGCATCCATCTGGGAGCAGAGAGACCTATCTAGGTCAGACACTGATGCAGAAAGACAGTCACCAAAGGACAGAAACAGATTTAGAGAGTGTGACTCCAAATGGCAGGGAGAAGAGCAGACTATGGACTGAGGAAAAGAACAGATTCTAGAAGCCAGCTGAAGAGCTTATCCAAGAGAACTGTATTCTGGGTGAGATACACAAAAACTCAATGAAAGAGAAAGGACTTCCAATATTATCTTACTACCCTTTGCCACACATTTATCTTACTGATATACCTCACTACTATTGTGTTTTAAATTAAAGCCCAATCTCCCTATGGACTAGATATGTATCTCTTTAAGATAGCACCCCAGGAGTTTTTAGGGGAATATTTTTGTCCTCCAAGACTGTTCTATGCTGTCTTCTCTTTTCCCTGTGGCTTAGTGATTTCATCATCTCCAATCAGGGCAATTATGATCTCTATGCTGATGATTCCCAGATCTTTATACTCAGACTTAGTCTGTCTTCTGAACTCTAGTCACTTATTAGCAACTGCCCTTTGGACATTTTGAGCTGGATGTCTTATAAATATCTCAAATTCAACATGTCTGAAATAGAATTCATGATCTTTTCCCTAAACCCTCCTCTCTTCCCAATTTTCCATTTATGGTAGTGGTTACCACCATCCACCCGGTTACCCAGATTATCTTAACATTGTTGTCATTATCGACTCCTTTCTCACCTTCACCCCATATGTCCAATCTGTTGCCAAGCCTTGTCATCTCTTCCTTTCCAGCACTTCTGTAATATATTTACTTTCTCTCCACTTAAAACAGGAGTCATCCTTATATAGGCAGTTCCTTTACCCCCTCACACCTGGACTATTTCCCACCATATTCATATTCATTCATTCATTTATTTATTTGTATGTCATCCCACCATATTCAACTCACACCCTCACCCTCTCTCTATGCATTCTTTCCAATTACCCTAATAAGGACAAAGTTCTTTAGACTTACAAGAATCATTTCCCCATATGGAGAGATATACAGTTTAACCTTATTGAATGTCTTTTGATTTCTCTTTCCTATTTATTCTTTATGATTGTCTTGAGTCTTGTATTTGAAAGTCAAATTTTCCACTTAGCTCTGGTCTTTTCAACAGGAGTTTGAAAGTCTTCTGTTTCATTAAATACCTATTTTTCCCCTGAGGGATTATGCTCAGGTTTGCTGGGTAAGTGAAGTCCTAGCTCCTTTGCCCTCTGGAATATCATATTCCAAGCCCTCCAAACCTTTAATGTAGAACCTTCTGAGCAGTTGTCTAATACCCCCTTACTGTCCGTGGCAGAACTCCAGAAGCCTTTGCTGTTGCTTCAGCTGCACCGAAAGCCTGCTGCCATAGCAGGGCCTGCCCTGGCCCACTGTGTTCCCTTTTCATCTTGGTGCACTAGATCCCTTATGCTGGCTTTCTAAGTTGTTTTGGGTTGAAAAATTACTTCACATGGTTTTTGTAGATTATGCTACTCTAGAATATGTTTTGAGGTGTTACATCATAGTTTATATATATTATATATATGCAATATATGCATATATTTCACAGTTATATATTTCATAGTAATTTTGTAGAGAGCAGATAGGTTCCCTGTACCTTTTCTGCCATCTTAGGTCTGCTCTTCAACATTACTCCTAGACTAGTTTTTTTAAACCTTTACCTTCTGTCTCAGAATCAATACAGTGTATTGGCTCCAAGGCAGAAGAATGGTAAGGGTTAGGCAATGGGGGTCAAGTGACTTGCCCAGGGTGACACAGCTGGGAAGTGTCTGAGGCCAGATTTGAACCCAGGACCTTCCATCTCTAGGTCTACTGAGCCATCTAGATGCCCTTTATACCTAGACTATTGGAATAGCCTCTTAAGGTTGCTCCGCTTACTTCAAGCTTCTCTCTACTCAAATCCATGCCCTGTTCAGCTATGAAAGCGATTTTCCTAAAATTCATGTTTGATCATGTCATTTCCCCTTTTTCCTTCTCCCCACTAAATTCACTGTTTCTTATTACTTCTAGGATCAAATATAAAATATTCTATCTTTTGAATTCTTCATAACTTGACCTATTCTTACCTTTCCAATCTTTTTTTTTAAACCCTTACCTTCAATATTAACATTGGTTCTAAGCAGAAGAGGAGTAAGGGCTAGACAATTAGGATCAAATGACTTGCCCAAGGTCCCACAGCTAGACAGTATCTGTGGTCAGATTTGAATCCAAGACCTCTGATCTCAAGATTTGGTTCTCTATGTGCCTGAGAAACTAGCTGTCTCATTTTCCAATCTTCCTATACTACATTCTCTTCCACATGCTCTCTACTATCTAGTGATGTTGGCCTTCTTATTGTTTCTCAAATGTGACATTTCATCTCCCAACTTCGCAAGCCAATTTGTGGTCTCCATCCATGTAATAACCCCTTCCTCATGACTTTCCTGGCTTCCTCCAAGACTTGGTTCAAATTCCATCCATCAGAGGCCCTTCTTAGCCCTTCTCATAGCTAGGACCTTTCCTCTGAGATCACCTCCCTTTTGCATCGCTGTTAGTTATTAGCATGTTGCCTCCCTCATTAGAATGGTTGTTTCAGGTTTATTGCCTGAAAGGAACCTAGAGTTGCATCCCTCATTAGAATGTAAGCTTCTTGAAGGGAGGGACAATGTTTTGTTTTGCTTTTCCCATTTCTTTTTGTTCTCCAAGCTTAGCACAGTGCTTGGCACTATGTTTGTCCCATCATTTATTGTTCAGTCAGTTTCATTCAGTCAGTTCAGTCATGTCCAAATCTCTGTGACCCCATTTGGAATTTTCTTGGCAGAGATACTGGAGTAGTTTGTCATTTCCTTCTCTGACTCATTTTATAGCTGAGGAAACTAAGGCAAATGGATTTAAGTGACAGTGACTTGCACAGGGTCACACAAGTAAGGAAATTGGTTTCTAAGAAAAATAAGAGAAAAAACATCAGTGGCTCACTGCTACATAAACTTTATTCAATAGTCTAACAAAATAGGAATTTTTGGTGGAAATCAACCTTGAATTTTAGACAGAGATAATTAATCAGAATAGCTGATTTTTAAGATTTACAAGAACTTTTCATGTAATAAATATCTCATTTGATCCTTATAAAACCCGAGGAGGTAGGAGACGCCCTCTCTCCTTTCTACAAATGAGAACTCTGAGGCTTAGATGAGTTAAATGGCTAATCCAAGGTCAGACAGCTAGTATCTGTTTAATGTAGATTTGAACCCAGGTCTTCTGGGCCCAAGCCCAGCATTTTATTCACTCATTTTACTATGAAATCTCTCACCGGTGACTCTAATTGGATGTGACCATCTGTCTTGTCTGTCAATCTAAGATCAATTTCAGAAAATCTGTAGGAGGCTTTCTAGCCTAGAACTGAATCAGTTCTGCTCTCACTGCCACCCTGCTAACCCAGCACAATAAACTCCAAACCACAATTTACCAAGATAATATGAGCTTCATAGAACTATGGAGTTCCACGCGGCTGAGGCTACCATGACTTAAAGCCAACAAAGCCTTTAAAATTTCAGTGTGCCTTTCCTCTTGGTGAAACAATGTCTATTTTTTAATTGAAAACTTTTTGTAATCTTTTATTTTTTCCCACTTACATGTAAAAACAATTTTCAGTGTTTATTTTCTAAAATTTTGAGAACCAACATTCTGTCCATCCCTCCTTCCTCTCCCCCCTCCCTGAGATGATAACCAACTTGCTATTGGTTATACATTTGCTATCATATAAAACATATTTCCAAATTCATCATGCTGTAAAAGACGTACAAAAAAACTTGAAAAGGAAGTGAAGAATAGTCAGTTTCAATCTGCATTTACACTATCAGTTCTTTCTCTGGAAGTAGATAGCATTTTTTTATAAGTCCTCTGGGATTATCTTGGATTATTATATTGCTGAGAATAACTAAGTCCTTCACAGTTATTCATTGTACTGTATTGTCTTACTTTGTATATAATTATCTTGGTTCTGCTCACTTCACTCTGAATCAGTTCATGTAAGTCTTTCCAAAATTTTTTTGAAGTTTTTTTTTAAATAAAAATTATAGGAAGTTCCATTGGTAGATATATTTCATAGGGTAGCAAAGAAAAAAGGGAGAATGCTGAAAATACAGGTGATTTTTCTCCTGTAAAGAAAAACTAAAGGGTAATTTCACCTCTAACAATCATGAGGAAATCTTGTCCTCTACCAAATGGAAATCTAAATTTTGATTCTGAAAAGAAGTAGCCTGTACTAATGGGAGTTTCCCCATGATCATTTTCTGTTTTATTTTGAGTCTAGGCCTCCTTATCTTGCCCAGACTGGAATAGCAGTGGCCCCTCAAGAACCTTACCCCATTGCTTTTCAGCAGAGAAGTTTTGACCTGCTCTCTTTCTATCCTGGACTAGTTTTGCCTCTTCTTCAGCAACCCTTACCATCTACATTGCATGGCCAGGGGCTGACTATATTGGTGCCAGACAGTGTCAACAGCCAACCAGCTTTAGGTTTAATATAGCTCATTGTTTAGTCATTTTTCAGTCATGCATCCATTTGTTATTCCATACATATTTAATTCTTACTTGTATTATTCTCATTTGGTGGTGGTTATTGTTTTGAAGAGTTGTTTTTTTTTCCAACTCTTTGTGACCCTTTTGGGGTTTTCTTAGCAAGGTTATTAGAGAGATTTGCTATCTCCTCCTCCAGCTCATTTTAGAGATGAGAAAACTAAGGCAAGCAAGTTAACTTACTTGACTAGGGCCAAACAACTAGTAAGTGCCTAGTAAGCTAGTAAGATTTGAAATCAGGTTGATAATGGACGTATAACCCAGATGAATTGCTTGTCAACTCTGGAAAGGGAGAGAAAAGGGGAAGAAGACAACACGAATCATGTAAGTTTGGAAAATTTATGTGTAAATTTGTTATTGGCATAAAATAAAGATAAAACTAAAAAAAAAAAAAGATTTGAACTCAGGTCCTGCTGATTTGATTCCAGGCCTTCTCCACTGTGTCACCTAGCTCAGAACTCCAGAAACTCAAGTGATTCCCAACTACATCCTCCCCTAGAAACAGAAATAGCAGGCATCTATCCCATACTCCTCATTGGTATATGTTTTTTTGCTCACATTTTTTATAAATACAGCATGATAGTGGTATATACATCCATACAAAGGCAGCTTTACTTAAATGAGTTTCTTGATATTTAGAGTCAGCTGAACAGATTTGAGTAGAGTTAAATGACAAAGATGGTTCATCTGTATAATCTCAATGGAGAAAGAAGACTGTCTCAAGACTAAGTGACTTCTGAAATTCTGTACCAAGAGAAAGCAAGGAAATTTGGGTTTCTGATTTCTTAAGAGTCAGGGATCAAATTTCCCCGACATAAGAGCCAGAGACATTCTAGCCAAAATGCAAACTGTTTCTAGACATTCAGCCAGGCAGTCTTAATACCTGGAGAACAGACTTTTCCTATAAGATATAAGGACCAAGTCTTATAACTACCAATTAATAGAATAGACCTTAAAGGAAACAGCAGTTATAATCACAGCTAAACCTTAATTCTTCCTTCAGAGGATTCATGTCAGTAAAAGTCAGATGAATGATACAAGTTCATTGGCAAAAGAAGTACTTCAAGATGACATTGTGCCTGGACCTGATGGAAGCTGGGGGTATTGAAGGGGAAAAGCTGAAAAAACTCTTTACCCCCAGGACTTAGAAATATATTGCCCTTCCCAATAAGATAAGAAGAAAAAAAAGAATGCCCATTATCACTAATTGTATTTGACATAGTATTAGAAATGCTAGCAATAGCAATAAGAGAAGAAAAGGAAATTGAAGGAATCAGAATGGGCAAAGGGGTAATCAAACTATCTTTTTGCAGATTACACGATAGTATATATGGAAAATCCTAGATTCAACTAAAAATTAGTTGAAACTATCAATAATTTTAGTTAAGTATGATATAGATGATATAGATATAGAAGTATGATATAGATAGTATGATACAAAAAAAACCTACATAAATTATCAACATTTTTATATACATTACTAACAAAGTCTTGCAAGAAGAGATAGAAAGAGACACTCCATTTAAAATAGCTACAGATAGAATAAAATACCTAGGAGTATATATACCTGCCAAAACAAATCCAAGAACTACACAAACATAATTATAACACACTTTTTACACAAATAAAGTCATATCTAAATAATTGGAGAAATATTAACTACTTACAGATGGGTAGAGCCAATATAATTAAAATGACAATTCTACCTAAGCTACTTATTCAATGCTATCTGTGATAATGAGATTAAAACTACCTTGCCCATTCTCAAATCTAATCAAAAAAAGTATAAACAACTCCACTTAACTCACAAGTTGGGAGGTCTGTGACCCATGTGTGCTAGAGTGAGTGACGAATCAGAATTTACTGACTGCCTCCTGGGCAGTCCTAAGAAAAGCGTCTTTTGTGATTGGACAGGTAAACTGGGAGGAAGGCACAGGAAGTGATGCAAAAGAAGCCCCTTTAAAAGAGAGTTCAGTGAGTTCAGCTCTTCTTGTTCATGTGTTGGACCTGAAGGCTTCTTGTTCAATGCTTGGATGTGGAGGAGCTCTGGCTGGGACCCTGAGACCTTGGTGAGACTGTGATTAAATCTTTCCCTTAGAACTACAGGTGGTGAGTGAAGAAGACTGACTGACTACCTTCACTTCCCTGGAGGTACTAGCCTCCGGGAGACTCCCTTGATTGGGAGAAGCCCTAGTAGCTAAATCCCTTGCTAATTGATTTTTAGGCTCTCTGGCTGGGCCTCTGGAGCCCTGCTGGAGTAAAGCCCAGACTTGAATACAAATCTAGTTCATTAAGTTAGATCTCTTACTCTACACTCTTCTCATCTCTCTACTTCCACTCTCTCCTATATTTTGTAAATAAATTACTAAAATCATCTTAGGAATTGGTACTTATTCAGTTCCTTGGCAACCACACCTTTAAATATTAATATATCCAATCCCAAACCCCCTTTTCCCCTTTTATATATCCCAATCAGATTATAAAAAAATCTTATTGAGCTAGAAAAGATAGTAATAAAATTCATTTGGAAGAATAAAAGTTCAAAAATAGCAAAAGAACTAATGAAAAATAATGTAAAGAAAGGCAGTCTAGCTATACCAGATCTTAAATTGTATTATAAAACAGTTATTATCAATCAATATGGTACTGGCTAAGAAATAGAAATATATATCAGTGGAAAAGAACAGACATGCAACAAACAGTAGGAAAAGAATTTGGTAACCTTGTATTTTATAAACTATAGATTCAGGCTATTGGGATAAGAAATCATCTTTGGTAAAAATTGTTGGGACAACTAGAAAGCAGTTTGGCAGAAACTAGGTATAGGTGAATGTCTTATACCATTCACTAGGATAAGATAAAATGGATATAAGATCTATACACAAAAGGAGATATCATAATCAAATTAGAAGAACAGGGAAGATAATACCTATCAGATTTATGGATAGGAGAGTAATTTATGAGTCAACAAGAGATAGAATGCATTGTGAGAGATAAAATGGATAATTTTTAGTACATTTAACTAAAAAGGTTTTGTACAAATAAAACAAATGTTGCCAACATTAGAATGAAAGCAGAAAATTGGGAAAAACATTTCATAGACAGTCTCTTGGATAGAGATCACATATCTAAAATATATAGAGAACTTTGTCAAATTTATAAGCATAAGAGTCATCCTCCAACTGATAAATGAGAAAAAAATATGAAGTTTTCAAATAAAGAAATCAAAGCTAGATATAACATATGGAAAAAGTTCTAAATCACTACTGATTAGAAAAATGCAAACCATAAATGTACATATAATAATTATACAATTCTGAGGTATCATCTCACATCCACCAGTTTCACTAAAATGATGAAGATCAAAATGACAAATGTTGGCAGGGATGTGGCAAAACAAGGGCACTAATACACTGTTCACAGAACTGTGAATTGATCCAACCATTTTGAAGAGTAATTTGGAATTATACCAAGAGTTATAAAACTGTGTATATCCGTAGATCCAGCAATAATATTGCTGATGCTACTTCCCAAGGAAATCAGGGAAAAAAGGAAAAGAACCTATATGTTCCAAAATATTTATAGCAGGTCTCTTTGTGGTTGCAAAAACTGGAAATCAAGGGGATGTCCATCAATCAAAGAATAGCTAAACAAATTGTGGTATATAATTGTGATAGAATACAATTGTATCATTAAAAGTCATGAGTGGGTTCCTTTTTTATAAACTTGGTAATGTGTGAGATAAAAATGGATTACAAGTGCTAATTCCAAAATGAGCACAAGTACCCCACACCAATCTCTGTGAATATAAGAGCCTCCTTCAAAAAGGAGCATCAATGCCCTACTCACTCAAATAAACGAAATCAGATTCAGAAGATAGGAGTAAAAAGAGGCAGTTGTTTATTCCCGTCATGAAAGAGAACACTTCAATGATGGGCTAAGAAGTGCAGAATGACTAGGCAGCAGTCAATATTTTCACAAGGCTCCTGCCCCCTCCCTGTTAGACCCCTCACCAGGCTTTGACCAACAAATCAAAGCATCTGTGCTTCCAAACCAATTCAGGTGAGGCAAGGGAAGCAACCCAGCTGTTCTTTGCTCTTTCTGTCCTTCATTAGTGTGGATTTTAAAATTAATATTCAATAACTAAATATTATATTTTTATAAAGTTTTATTAATAATAAACTAACACAAAAACCTAACTAAAAGGGTACTAACCAGCCTGCTCGCCAGAGCAAAAAAAGAAAAAGAAAAAAAAAGGATGTGGCAGAGCCTTAGAACTTATACAAACATGACCATGCAAACATAGACAAAAGGAAAAGCATTGTAGGTAATACAGAAAGGAAGTTTTGGTAATGTAGTTTTTAGGGATTCAAGATATTTCTAACTATACATCAGTCTCCCTCCCAAGCCTGTCCCAGAGTCCTCAACAAACAAAAAGGTAACAGTTAACCAACTTTTATAAGCTGAATGCTCATTTTGAGAACAGCACACCCAATTCTCTCCCATGAAGTAATAACTATAAAATATAATGAAGAGTGAAATGAGTAGAACCAAGAAACATTACATACAGCTACAGTTTAATATTTGAAAAATAACTTGTGAACATCTCTAGAGAATGAACTGAAAAATGGAAACATGAAAGATGTAATCAATATGTACATAAAAAAGAAGTATATTGCTGGGATTGACATAAGATTTGGATATGCCAAGAACCACAGAAGATATATAAATAAAACCTTCCCAAGTGCTTGCTCTGTCATAGGCACTGTACTAAGCACATTGGATACAAATACATTTAAGTAATATAGTCCCTGCCATCAATGAGCTTGCATTCTGATGAAGAAAGATAGTTCATAAAGGGAATCTGGAAATCTGGGGAGAGGGGAAGAGGGAAAGATGCCCTTTGTGGGCAAAACAAATCTGGAGAGTAGAGCTATGAATGAAGTATAACATAATCTGGGCAACTCCTGAAATAATGTTCCAGCAAGCAGTCACTAATCTGAAGAGTTGGGGTTTCAGAACTAACTTTCTAGATTTGGTCTTTCCTCTTAGCAAGATTTTCCTTTGTAATTGGGTCTAGTAAGTAAATGGAGGGCTAGCCTTGAAGTCAGAGAGATCTGGGTTCAAGATCTGGGTTGTGACCCTTTTTTGCCCATCTGGTGTAAGGGGTAAAATATTAAAATGTTGGACTAAATTTATGAGGAATGTGGTTGCCATAATTATTACTCAAATCAGAACAACTTTTTAGCAATCTATTTATAAAATAGAGGGAAAAGATGAAAGTAAGGAAATCAGAGAGAGAAGATAATTACTCTGGCCTGGTTCAAACAAGGCAGGGCTTCAAAGGCCCCAGCAAAGGGGGTCCGGAGGTAAATTACATAAGAGTTTTAGCCACAAGGCCTCCTCCAAGACAAGGGGCCTCTCTGGAGGCTAATGCCTCTCAGAAAAGCTAGGAAAAAGAATCAGTCTTTTTCATTCACCCACATGGTAGTCCTAAGGGAAAAATCCAAGAAGTAGTCCAAGGTCCCAAGCCAGAGCTCCTTCAAGATCAAGTTGAAGGTAAAAAACTTGGTCACAGAAAGTTCTTGCCACTTTTAAAGACCATTCCTTTCATCACTTCCTGTGCCTTCCTTCCACTTTATGTGGACCAATTACAGCTAAAGTTTTGCTTAGGACTATCCAAGGGGCAATCAGTCTATTCTGTTTCATCATCCACTATCACACATATGGGTCATGGATCTCCCCATACTTCTGGTGATTAAATCTAAAAATGGGCAAAGGAGAGTTAATCCCATCTTCATACTAGATTGACAGAGAAAGACTTCACACTGAAAAGTCCCACATTGATGAAATCACAGAGGCAGAATGTGACTGTGGGGAAAAACATTGGCTATAGATTTATAGGACCTGGATTCAAATCTCACTTGTCACCAGCTATGACCTTGGGAAAGTCATTCTAGTCCTCAATATCCTCATCTGTAAAATGAGGGGGTTGGAAGTGATAGATTTGAATGTTCCTTCCAGCACTAAATCTAATTGATACCCTAGGGGGAATAAATCCTTTTGCAAGCCACTCATGCATAAATTTATCAAGATGGGTAGATGGTTGATGAGCTGCACTTTGTCAAATTCTGTTATTTTAGTTTTAACAATCTCTTTAGCCTTGGAGAAATCCTTTCATCTCTTTCTTTCTTAAGTTTCTCATTATAAAATCTCATTATAAGTCTTCAAACAAAGACTGGTCAACACAAAGGTTAATTATATCAGAATATTTCAATGAATTGTTGTCATTTGTAAGGTGAAAATCACAGGATGTCTTCCAAAAGGAACTGATAGAAATGAATCTACAATCTAGTGTTTAAAAAACCAATCAAGGACAAAATCTTAAGACTAGATTCTCAGATGGTTTTCTTCATGGTGATGGAGGCTGACAAAAGGGCTTGCCATAAGATGCCCTTGAAATCTGTTTTTCATCATGTTGCAAGCAGAAATAATTTCTCTTTTAAATATGCCCTTTTTTTTGTTGGCAATTCTTCCTACTAACTACACTGACTACAATGGTCACATACATTTTTTAAAATATATACTCTGAATGACTATATTCTGAACAGCTTCTAGTAATTGGAATAATAAACAAATTAGTATAACTATTAATACTGTAGTTTATTTTATGCCACTAATATATTCCAAGACCTTTCAATAAATTGAAAATAATGCATAATACTCATTCCCATTATTTAGTAAGTATTTCTTGTGCAAACATACCTAGGCACTTTATGACTTTTCTTAGATTTCTCAGAGCTACCAGCATCACTATTATTATACTTTAAGACCATTATTAATAAGTAAATAGTACTAATGAGACATAGAAGAAGCACTGCTGTGAGTGGGGCATGACTTGTTACAAGTGAGAACATGAGACAAA
The DNA here is from genome assembly GCF_016433145.1 of Gracilinanus agilis. NCBI lineage: Eukaryota > Metazoa > Chordata > Mammalia > Didelphimorphia > Didelphidae > Gracilinanus > Gracilinanus agilis. The sequence goes on along the minus strand of NC_058133.1, from coordinate 321,361,666 downwards.
GACTGATTTGGGAGTTAATGTTTGGTGCAAAACAATGTAATGACTCATACTAACACTTTTCAGAGAATGAGTGTGATTGGGCCAACTGCTTGGAAAAATGGTGAAGATTTAGCAGATATTTAAAAAATTTTATTTTTCATATGCTTCCGTCTTTATTTTATTTAATTGCCAATCATGTATACCTGTATTTGGGTAAAGCAAGGTCCTACTGTAATGATCATCTTTAATAATCTTCCAAAGTCTTTTCCTGTCATAGAATTGACTGTGTCTTCTTAAAGGCTATACCAAGGGAGTGTGAGCTATGGAAGGTCCTTTGAAGATAGAAGGCATCATATCTTAACCTAATGATAAACTGCCTACCTTACATCTGAGGGCTAGTCTGGTTGAATTTAATGCTAAGGCTGTGATGAAATTTGGGGGCTGTAGTAGCTCACAGAAACTGTCCCCATGAGGCATGGCCAGGTTATAATTTGTGCTGATGGAAGGAGCATTTGTATTCATTAAATTTGGGCTCTTTCAAAATATGAAATAATGGTAATATTGTTCCAGAGAACCTTATGATCATATCTGAAATGATGATGGATCATGCTTTGGAGTTTCAAAAGGAGTGTCTATGCTGCTCTTCAAAGAAAAATGAATTTTTTTCTGATGTTTATCTATTTAGTTCTGGGAGTCACATTTAAAAGGGATATTGGAAAAGTTGGGTCTAGGGGGAGTACATCAAATTGTGTGTGAAAATAGTGTGTAAAAGCCATGTTATATGAAGAATGACAAAATAATTGGGAATTTTTGGCCTAGAGAAGTCAAAGGGCAGATCTGAAAATTAATTTCTAAGTATTTGAAGGGGTGTTGCATGGAAAAAAAAGGAGTTACACTGATCCTGCAGGGTCTTAGCAGGGAAAGATTGGAGCAGTGAGAGAGGTTTTGGCTCAATAAAAGATAAATTTGAAAAAAAAAATTAGAGCTGTTCAATAATGGGATAGACTTTTTGTTAAGTTAATGAGCTTCCTGTCACTGGAAATGTTCATGTAGAGTTTGGATGAATACCCATCGGGAATGCTATTGAAGGAATTCTTAAATTTAAAGGAAGATTCTGGACCTCTCAGGTCCTTTTCAATTCTCAGATTCCTAGGATACAGATTTTGACTGAAATTATATGCCCATATTGGATTAATAGGGTTAATAGGTGGCACAGTGGCTAGAGTTGCAGGCCTATAGTCAGGAAGACTCATTTTCCTGAGTTTAAATCTGGCCTCAGACACTTAGCAGCTCAAGTCACTTAACCCTGTTTGCCTCAGTTTCCTTATATGTAAAATGAACTAGAGAAGGAGACAGCAAAACCACTCCAATATTTTTTTCAAGAAAACCCAAATGGAGTCATAAAAAATTAGACATGATTAATATCATCCATTCAGCCCAATTCTCTTGCAGAACAGCTGAAATTCTCTCTGGACACTTCAGTACCTGTACTTCAAAGGAGGCAAACAGGAGGCAATGTGATAAAATGGGAATAATACTGAATTTATTGTTAGAAGACCTGGGTTTGAATCCTGGTTCTAGGTAACATAAATAGAAAGAGCATTCTCTCTCAGGCATTTATTAGCTTTGTGAGTACTTTCATCACTTTCACCTTCAGTTTCCTTATTTGTAAAATGAAAGGGTTGCACTCAATTAATTTTCTTCTAGCTCAAAATTACAATCCTTTGAAGGTAGAAAATAAGCATTTATTAAGCACCTGCTATGTACCAGGCACTGTGCTAAGTGTTTTCCTTTTTTTTAATAACGATGATGATCTCAGTTAACACATACTACGTGGTGCTGGACACTATGCTAAATCCTTTACAATTATTATCTTATTTGATCCTCACAACAACCCTAGATGCTGCTATTATGATGATCTCTATTTTATAATTGAGGAAAACAAAGCAGACTGGGGCTAAATGACTTACCCAGAGTCCAACAGCTTATGTGTCTAAGGTCTGATTTGAACTTAGATTTTCCTGACTCCAAGCCCAGTGCATTATCCACTGGGCTACCTAGCTGCAAAGTGAAGAAATTAAGCTAAATACAGTAATCTCCAAGCACCCTTCTAGCTGCAAATTTTATGATCCTCAAGAGGTGAGGCTAGAAATTCCATTATTTGTGCCACATCTTTCTCCCCATGCCCCATGGCAGTTCCCTAAAGCTGCTCCAGAGAAGGCTGCTTTATTTAGAGGCTGTCAAAACAAGCAGAAAAGAAGAAGCATAAAGAGAGGTTTCTGGCCTTTTCAGACTAGGAAGGATATATTCCCTGCTTCTCCCAGACAATGACAGGAGAGAAATGAGTCTGATACAGGCTGGTCGGGGGGCTTTATTTCCTTTCAGAGAATGCCCATAAGTCACTGATGATCTCTTTACTAGGCTATTTCGACTTCACTTAATTTAAATTGTAATAATACAGATTAATGAACCTGTTATAGCATGGCCTAGATCTAAATTAAATAAAGAAAACAGACCCCTTGTGAGAAAAAGACCCAGGGTCAATCATGGAGTCAGGATATTCCTTCAGGTTGTCAGAGAGAATTGCCTTTAAATCCTAGGTGCATCCCACGGGGCACATATAGCAACCAGTTAGATTCAAAGTCATTCCCTTTGGAAGCCAAGGAAAAACAAGAGTTTCACTATCAGGTCAGTGTTAATATGGAGTTGGGTTGCCAGGTTATATAACCTCTGCTTTAGCATCTCTGAGAATAAGAGATGGCAAAGGAATCACCATGGCAACGAGAGTTAGGTTTGTTTTCAGTGTGTTAGATTTTTTGCCCCCAATGTTGTGCACAAATTAAGGCAAAGGCAACATAACTCTGTGTCTAAAAACAAATTAGAAGAAGGAATAAAGGCATGGTTTGCAAAAAATTGTTTTTCTCTCTTTCAGTTCTTAAACACTTTAAGCCTTACAGACAGTTTGGATTCCTAGAAGTGTGGTGGTTTTAGGTGGTCTTTTGTCATTTCATTTGGCGGATACCCATTGTACCTTCCCCAGCAGAATATAAAGCCCTTGAAAGCAGGATAGAGCTCATTTCCAAACTTGTATTCCCAATGCATGACACAATGCCTGGCATGTAGCAGTTAATAAATACTCATTGATCAGTATTGAATATTTAGACTAGGGGTTCTTAACATTATTTGTTGTGGAACCCTTTGGTATCCCAAGGGAAGCCTAAGGACTCCACAGAATAAAGATTACAACCAATTATATTGAAATATAGTCATAGAGATATTTATTAAGAAGAAAAAGTTCACAGATCTCAGGTTAAAAATCTTGATAGATGGATTTATGACTTCATTGATATGGCTCTCTTCCTGGACACATTTTGTTCCCTCCATGCACCTTCTAATACTATGCTATTTTTGCCAATGTGTTTTGTAAATCCTCCAGAAAGAATCTGACCAACACCCTGGAGGCTTTTCTTTAGTTCTTCTGATATTTTGTTTAAAAGAATGCCTGGCATATAGTTATAGGAGTTATTAAATAATGCTAATCCCCTTCTCTTCCCTATTAATATGGACATTGTATTGAGTCAGAAGACCTGGGTTCAAATCCTGACTCTGATACTTACAATGTCTTTAACTTTAATTGGGCCAATTACTTAATCTCTGGATCATTGGATGACTAGCAATTTGGACTCCTCTGATATTGTGTTCTATGATTTGTAGCCAAAAAAGAATCACCAAGTGAATAATGATTTTTAAAAAATAGATGATGGCAGTGGTGAGTTACTTGAGGTCACCAAATGAACTACTTAGATTCCCAAATTTGATCCAGGGTGATTTTTCCATCCGATTTTGGTTTCAGTTCTTTGTCCATTTTCAGTGCTACCTTCCAGATTTATGCACTGATGAGTTAATTCTATGTGCAGTTCTTCATATTTAATGTCATTATTTAAGCAAGACTTCTTTGCTCAAAGTATCTGACCCTGGGAGGCTATTGCAGCAGGATTTAAACTCTTGAAGGTTCTAACAATCTGGAAAGGATTTGAGTACAATTCCAACAATGCACTCTATAGCTTCTCTTTGGATGAGCCTAGCTAAGTGTGAAAGGTAAATCACTCAGAGTTGGGTTACTAGAAAGCAGTTGTGTGTGTGTGTGTGTGTGTGTGTGNCACTGCATCACCTAGATGTTCCACTATAATATTTATAGCTAACATTTATAAAGCACTTTGAGAATCTCAAAGCATTGCTCATACGTTATCTGATTTGAATCTCATAGCCACCCTGGGAGGTAATCTTATTATTATCCCCATTTTACAAATAAGGAAACTAGAGTTAACAGAGATTAAGTGGGGGCAGCTAGGTAGGAGCACAGTGGATAGTATGCCAGGCCTGGAGTTGTGAAGACAATGTGACCTCAGATACTTCCTAGTTGTGTGATCTTGGGCAAGTCACTTAATCCCAATTTCCTAGCCCTCAACCTGCTCTTTTGTCTTAGAATTGATATTAAGACAGAAGGTAAGGGAAAAGAGAGAGGGAGAGAGACGGAGAAAGAGACAGAGACAGAGACATAAAGACAGAGAAAGAAAGAGAGAATATGGATTGATCAAGATCACAGAGCTAGTAAACTAGTAAGTATCTGAATCTGGATTTGAACTCAGGTCTTCTTGACTCCACTTAGTTGCTTCTGGGAATAGACAAGGATTAAGTACTAGATGCCTGAGTTACATGGTCTTTTTGGTTTGGAGACCCAGATCATCTAGCTCGTGTGTTTCTGTTTTGGGGAGGGGAGAAGGTTGAGAGGGTAGTCTGTTTATCTATGGAAATAGCCACTGGGGCTTAGAAAGGTCAGTCTAGAACCAGGTCCCCTCCTTCTATAGATGGGAACTTATTTTTCAGTGTGTAAAAGATAATCTAATTAGGCAACTTTCGTCTATATTCACTATTTTATACCTCTATATAACTATATTCTCTGCATGTAATCCTATTATATAATCAGTATTTAAGTAACAAATTACAAATAATAATCTCAATTATTAATTGATTGAATAATCACATATCAAAATCAGCAATCAATAATCATATTATGAATAAAAAAATAAAGAAAATCTCTTCAAATGCCTAGAAAACATCCTTGCCAAGGGAAATATTGTGCATGTCTCCAGCATCCTGGAATATGTCCAGACATTATGATATCTCAGTTGGCTTTGAAGCTACACGGACCTTGGCCTTCTTTATTTTCACCATATATGGAATGGATGATTTTGTCATAAAACAGAGATAAGAAAAGAACCTGACCAAAATTTTTAAACCCTTACCTTCTGTCTTAGAATCAATACTGTATATTGGTTCCAAGGCAGAAGAATACTAAGGGCTAGGCAATGAGGGTTAAGTGACTTTCCTAAGGTCACATAGCTAGGAAGTATTTGAGGCCAGATTTGAAACCAGGACCTACCATTTCTTGGCCTGGCTCTCAATCCAATGAACCATTTGGTTGCCCTTCTCAAAGGAACCTGACCTTCTTGAAGAGGGCGACCTTCTGCAAGATGAAAACCTTGATTGCCCCTCTGAAAAGAAATATTCAGAAGACCACTCCCCTATTAAGAAAGGTCTGTATAATCTGATTCTATATATATCAGTTGACAAATGAGCTCTGAGTCTTTGACCAAGGTGGGATGGACCTGGACCCTGATGCTATAATTTATTAATAAAATGTCAATTTGGCAAAGATGTAATTTAAGGAATCGCAAGTGGGGTACACTTCCATGGAACCCTAAGAGAGAGGCAGTTAAAGGCAGTTAGAATGTGGGTATATAAGGGAGTACCCCAAGCTGAGAGACTCATTCATTCTGGGTACGGGGAGCTGGGAGGAAAGAGGGTGGTGGGATACTACTACTTTCTGAGGCCTAGCACAATTCTGACCAGAAGAGCATGTTGGTTTTCAGCCCTTTACCCTTATAGGCAATAGAATAAGATTGTCTCACACTGACCCCAATCCAATACTGCTACCAAGTGATCCTGCTAGCAGTTTTCAACAACGAATCCATCTTTATTAACAGATCTTCAATCAACATCATCTATTAACCATCTTGCACTTATTTTTAATTAATATAGTGAAGTACAATAGCTTGAGAGGAAGATGGGGAAACAAGATTTCTGTGTGGGCCTTCTGCCCCATTAGGGGAGAAGCCATCCTGTCAGCATCCTGCAATCAACCAAGATTATTAGAAAGATATAACCTATTCCTTTCTCCGTTCATATTCCCTTATTCCTATTCCCTTCAAGTTATTAAACCCTTGTTTAAACTAAGTCAGTTGGTGAGAGAATCCTCTGATCTAAACTACATAGGCCTGTACATACATTACCCAGAGCCAGCCTCCATTTTCCTGCTTCTGTGGCAATTGGGACCCTGTGAAAGAGATCAGCTGTGAAGGCATCTTTGAAGACATTATCCATCCTTGATTGAGGGATTAGATCCTAACAACAAGAGCCATCAACTTCTTGTGAGAATATACTTTTTTGATAACAATTCCAGCTTTGAAGAAGTTTAGTCAGATCTGCATCATTAGCCACTGAGCCACCATTACTTCAGTTAAGATCAACAGCCAGGGTCCAGCTCTGGTAAGGGAGAGGGAAGGGGAGTTCTAACAGCTTGTCTCCCTTCCCCCACACAAGGCTTGTGTCTCTCAGCCAGCTCCCAGTGCCAGGCCATCCTTACACAGATAATTAATTCCTGTAAAATTCCTGACCAAAAAAAAATTGTCTTTTTACAAAGGGAAAAAAAATCTAATTTGAGACTTGGTTTTACCTCTGAATCCAGTTCCTTAATTCCGCCATGTTGAGCAATATGATCTGTGCCTCCTGCCTCTGAAATCTTCTCAGTGGCAAGCCATTGTGTTCCACTTAGAATGGAAATAACTGTATAGTTAGAAAATCTTGTACTTTTGAACTACATCTCCCAGCATCCCTTTCCTCTTTCATGCCCATCTTGCGTGCTTGTGGATTGTATATAGTAGTGTGTAACTCTTTCTCTCACTCTCTTTTTCCTGTGTGTGTGTGGCTGGGAAGGGTGTTTTTTTTTTTACTTTAGCTTTTTGTTAGTTATTATTAATAAATCTTATTAAATATAATACTTAGAATATTGGTTATTCATTTTAATTCTTACATAACAATGTACACGTGCCTTTGGTTACACATTTATTCCTTATAAGGACACATATTTCACAGCTGGTTGGTCCTAGGAAGGGTGAGATTTGGAGATGGAGTTGCCTTTGGTCTGCCATTATCTCCTGAGTCCTTTCTCTGGGATTTCTGAGAGTTCCTGGAGTCCCAGAGCCTGCCTCTCCCACATGCTGATCCATGGTGCTCAGAACGACGATGAGAGGCAGAGTTGTCTGACTCTGCTCTTCCAGTTCTTTTATCTGAGGGAATTCTGGGTCTGAGAAGGTGCTGTCTTTACTCCAGTTCTTGACCATTTTGAGTGGAGGGTTGGCGGGTAGGACCTTCCTGTTTCTAAATTTGTTGAGGACTTACTCATGCTTGGTTCCTTGGGTCTTTTTAAAAAGTCCTTATCAATTTGGAACTATGCCCAAAGAGCAATAAAAGAATGCCTGCCCTTTGATCCAGCCACACCATTGCTGGGATTGTACCCCAAAGAGATTATAGATAAACAGACTTGCACAAAAATATTTATAGCTGCGCTTTTTGTGGTGGCAAAAAACTGGAAAGCAAGGGTATGCCCTTCAATTGGGGAATGGCTGAACAAATTGTGGTATATGTTGGTGATGGAATACTATTGTGCTCAAAGGAATAATAAACTGGAGGAATTCCATGTGAACTGGAAAGACCTCCAGGAATTGATGCAGAGTGAAAGGAGCAGAGCCAGAAGAACATTGTACACAGAGACTGATATACTATGGTAAAATCGAATGTAATGGACTTCTGTACCAGCAACAATGCAATGACACAAGACAGCTCTGAGGGATTTATGGAAAAGAACGCTACCCACATTTAGAGGAAGAACTACAGGAGTGGAAACAGAAGAAAAACAACTGCTTGGACACTTGGGTTGATGAGGACATGATTGGGGATGTTGACCTGAAAAGACCACACCCATGTAACTATCAATAATGTGTAAATAAGTCTTGACTGACCACACATAATAAAACCAGAGGAAATGTGAAAAAAAAATATTAACTAAGTAAAAAAAAAAGTCCTTATCATATGCCACCCATACTCCTCTACAGATCTTGTACGGTCACTTCTCTTACATATATACATAATTCTACAGGCAGAGAAGTCTCAAAGCCTGCTTCTCTTTGTTACAAAATGGAGTAAGCAGGGAGAATTGGGAACCCTTAGTGAGAGCTTGCAGCAGATCTTGTTTACCAGGTATTTTGTGCAGATTTTGCTCTTTTGATCATTGATCTAGTAATACAAACAGAGCTTTAATTTGCCCTTCCAGTGTAGAGTCTAGGGCAATTGGGTTTTGGGTGCCCCTCTCTCTGCACACTTCAATGGGCGATTTGAACAATGTCTCTTTCTGAAGACTAAACCTAACTAGAGATGGAAATAAGTAAGAGAAAGTTGTGTGCACAAATCAGTATGTTAGGGGGCAGCTAGGTGGTTCAGGGGATTGAGAGCCAGCTAAGAGACATGAAGTCCTGGATTCAAATGTGGTCTCAGGCACTTCCCAGCTGTGTGACCCTGGATAAGTCACTTTACCTCTATTGCCTATTCTTTACCAATGCACAGTATTGATTCCAAGACAAAAAGTAAGAGTTTAAAAAAAAAAAAAAGAATCTGTGTAAGTTAGGGTTAGGATCCATAGCTCCACTCCAGAAGGTGTTGAAAAATCCGTGAAGAAGTCTGTCTGATTGTGGAGGACAGGGGTGGCATTGGGAATCCTGTTCTGTTCTATTCTTTCTGGTTTCCCCATATTGGGGAGTTGTGGGAAGAAGGCATCTCGTATTCTGTAGGGCAGAGATATCCGTACTACACAATATCTCTGAATGGTCCTTATGATGTGACTGTAGTGCTGAGGGATTTGGCAGGAGGGAAAGCAAAACTAGCCAAGTTATCCGAGTGGATTTGTCTGTATTTACGTTCCTCTGTAATGTGTATGTCCCAGGGGAAAGTCTTGCACATCCGGCTGTATTATAAACTACTCGAAATCTTAAGTATGAAATACACCAGTGGCCTGGAGAGAGATGATTCTGTCACAAGGTCCTTGACAGAAACACCCTGGACAGCACCATCTTTGCTTGACCCTAGTCCATTAGATGTGCCTCTGTCACAGCTTGCAAAAATCCTGACAGTCCACGGACTCTGAGGAAAATCGATTTCCTAACTCCTTGTTATCAGACATCAGGCCATCCCAGAAAAAAAAATGAGCATCCCACCGTTTTAAATTTTGAAAAAAGAATTTTTAAAAATTATTACCTGATTTTGTTTTTTTTCAAGTCATGTTTTTATTAGTCTTTTCCACCATCCTGCCCAACAAGCACTATTTTTAAAAACCTAAAAAAACCCAAATCTCTCAATTGTTATCTACATAGTAAAGCAAAAAAAAATAATTCTCAATTAGCCATATCTGAATGTCACTTTTGCTATGAAGCTTTCTTTTATCTTTTCTATCCAAGAAGACTTTCCCACCCGCCACCCCCATTTTACACAGTACTATTTTGAAACTATTATGCTTAGGTAAAGTAGCACTCCCTTTTAGTCCCACCTACATCTTGGCTGTGTTTCACCAGCATTTCAGGCCAGGGAATGGAAGCTTAAGGTGGGATTTGCTTCTGGGCATGCACGATGAGGAGGCCTTTCCCCTCCTTCAGAGATCCTGAACTATTCCTCTACCTAGCTTCAATCTAATGCATGGAGGCTCCATGATCCGTCTTCCAGTATGTATTAATCACTACTACGTACCAGGCAGACAAAAAAAGAAGTAGGTCTTGCCTTCAAGAAACAGTCACGTATTCCCACATACATTTACAAATATAGACTTAATATACATCAAATGAATGCATCGTTGTTTGGACAGAGAATGCACTCTTATACCCCATCAGAAAAGGCTTCACATAGGTGGGGCTTTAGCTGAGTTTTACCAGAAATCAGAGGTTTTGCCTGTTATTTCTAGCCCTCGTGAGGAGAATGCAGGGCATTCCTCTTCTAGCTTTCATGGGATGACTCCAAAAGAGGGAATTCTAAGCCAGAAATATCAAACACACAGACTGTAAGTGGCACATAATACTCTGAGTACAGCTCAAACCAGATTGAAATGTAATTGAGAAATATTTAACAAAATAAATTAAAATACAACAAAACATAAATAGGATTACATTTTGAAACTAAGACAATATGCAGCCTCTAGGGATCCTTATGTATGTTTCTACTTGAGTTTGACATCACTAGGCTAAACCATATGCTCAGGAGAGTGGGAGAAGAAAAGGTGAAAAGGAAAGAGTGAGAGAGGGGGAAAAAAGAGATAGAGATGAAGAGTGGGAGAGAGGAGGAAGGGAGAGGAAAGGCTAGAATAAGAAAAAATGAGAAGAGAGAAAGAGGAAAAGAGAAGGGAGAAAAGAGAGGAGAAGGAGGGAAAGAGAGAGAGACAGAGAGACAGAGACAGAGAGACAGAGACAGAGAGAAGAGGGAGAGAGAAGGAGAGAGGGAAAAAGAAAGAGACAGACAGAGAGAGTGAGAAAGGGGGAAGGACGAAGGGAGAGGGGATGATGGAGGGAGGAAGAGAAGGAGAGAGGAGAGAGAGAGAGGAAAGAAGAGAGATCCTACACTTCCTTCTGACAAGGGGAGACTAAAACTCAGTGAGACAGAAAAGTACAATGGAGAGGATGCTAGATTTGAAGTTCCAGGACAGAGGATCTGTTAATTCCTAACTATGTGACCTTGGGCAAGACACCACCTCAGTGTCCTAGACAGTTCTTCGTCTGTAAAGTGAGGGAGTTGAACTGGATGATTTTGAAGGTCCCTTCCAAATCTAATCTATGATTATATGATGATAAGCCACCAAATCAACAGAAGTTTCCAGTCTACTATCATGGGCTTATTTGAATCACAGATTTAGAGCTCAAAGAGACTTTAGAGATGATTGAATTTCATTCCCTTTTACAGATAAGGAAACTGAGGGCCAAATTTAGCCAGTATCATACAGTTAGTAAATATGTGGATGGAATTTATTCAGGCCTTCATGGTTTATTTACCCTTCTATGTGCTTAGTTAAACCACTTAATCTGAGTCTCATTTTAGTCATCTGCAAAATGAAGATTATTGCACTTGTCTAACCAATCTCATAGAGTTGTTGGGAATATGTTTTATGAACCTTAAAGAACCTTAAATGTTAGCTATTACTATAAACCATGCACTCTCCTTTTGGAGGTTGTTTCTTGTAAATTACTGATCTTTTCTTATATCAGACCTGCCATTTTTTTTTGTGGTATCTGGCTTGGCATATGTATGAGGACAATTTTCTCCCTTGCCATCTAACTTTGGTTTAAAAATATTCTCTAGAACTTCAGATTTCCAGGAAAAAATAAAAAAGATAAAAAACACATTTCTATTGACTCTCCTTACAACTATCTATTCACCAGGAGCCTATTATTTCTATATTTTCAACTATGGCCCAGAAATCCAAATCGTATCTCAATTAGCATTTTCTAATCATAGCAATATACTTTCAAAATTCACCTTTCTCTTCTGATTAAGTAATTATGATTTAACTATCCTTTTGATTGCATTTCTTCCATTGCAATTCCTAGCTCCAGACAATTATAACTTAAGATTAGAGAATTCTTTTTAACTTTTGTGAAATCCCTAATTGTTATGTATGTTCTTCAAACTCATCTGGAATGATGTGGGGGCAAGGACAATAAGACTTTCTCCAAGATGTGGTTTTTATTATCATGAAAATGAAATGGGTGTTGACTAGTGAAGATAAACCAGAATTCTTTCTTTTTTTAAATTAGTATCTATTTATAAATTTATGTCAATACAATTTCTTAATATTAATTTTCTGATATTTTGCAATCCATGTTCACTCTCTCTCATCCCTTCCCCTTCCCTGATAAAGCAGGCAATAGGATATAGATTGTGCATATATTATTAAATATATATATTTCCATGTTAATCATGTTGTAAAATAAGACATATATTGCTTACAGTAAAGAAAAATTCAAAGGGGAAACAAAGTAAAGAAGTTATGTTTCAATTTGCATTTGGACTCCATCTGTTCTTTCTATGGATAGCCTTTTTTTTTTTTTGTCATTAACCTCTTGTAGTCGTCCTGGATCTTTGCCATGTTAATAATAATTAAGTGATTCACAGCTGATCATTATACATTATCGCCGTTACCATGTACAATGTTCTCTTGGTTCTGCTTACTTCACTTTGCATCACTTCATATATGTCTTTCCAGGTCTTTTTGAGATCATAAACAAGAATTCTTTCTAATAAAATCAGGGATAAAATAAAGATATTGGTTGCCATATTTTCTATTTGAAATAGTATTAGAAATTCTAGCTAAGGCAATAATATAAGAAAAGAAATTAAGGGAATAAGCATGAGGAAATAAACAAAATTATCATTAAAAATAAAATTCTAAAAAAAATAAAATTCTATATTTAAAGAACCTTAAAGAGTAAACTAAAATGAGTTAATATAATTAATTACTTCAACAAATTTGTAGGCTATAAAATAAACCCATAAAAGTTATCAGCATGTTTAATATAATGCCAATTAAACTCAGCAAGCAGTGAAAAAGAAATTCCATATAAAATTACAACACAACGTATAAAATACTTGGGAATCTGCCTTCCAGAAATACACACAAGAACTACATAAACATAAATAATAGTTACCGAAAGAAAGCTAAACCTAAATAATTGGGAAAATATTAATTGTTTAAGGGTAGAGTAAGTCAACATATAAAAAGGCAATGCTATATAAATTTATTCACTTATTCAATGCCATACCAACTACCAAAAGATTATTTCATAGAATTAGAAAAAATAATGAAATTCACATGGAGGGAATCTCAAAAGAAATCATGAAAAGAAAGTGGGCCTATCAATGCCAGATGTCAAAACTGTAGCAAAGGAATAATTTTCAAAACAATTTGGCATAGGTTAAAAAAATATGCAACATACAAAAGCAAATATATCTAGCATACTAGTTGTTTGATTAACACAAAGACCTTGGCTACTGAGATAATGACTCACTATGTGACAAAAACTATTGAGAAAATTGGAAAGTGTTATGGAAGAAATTGGGGAAGCTAGATGGTGCATTGGATAGAGTCCTGGGCCAGTTGTTAGGAAGAATTCTCTTCCTGAGTTCAAATCTGGTCTCTGACACTTAGTAGCTCTGTGACCCTGGACTTAACACTTAACATTGTTTGCCTCAGTTTTCTTATCTGTAAAATGATCTGAAGAAGTAAATTGTAAACCTCTCCAGTATCTTTGCCAAGAAAAACCCACATGGGGCCAGAATCAGACATGACTAAGACTATTTAAAAAACAACAAATGGAAGAAATTAGATTTAACTCAATAATTCACACATTGTATCAAGATAAGTTTAAATAGTACATGACCTAGATATAAAAGATCACATTAATAAGAACATTAGAGATACATGAGGGGAAAAGTACCTATTAGATCAATAGATAAAGAAAGAGTTAATGACCACACAAGGGAAAGAGATAATCACAGAATATAAAATAGGTAAGTTTTATTACTTAAAATTTAAAACTTTTTTGCACAAACATATCCAGTGAAGCCAAGATTAAAAAGGAAAAAATTAACTAGGAAAAAAATCTTTGGAGCAAGTTTCTCTGATAAAGGTCTCATATACAAGATCCATAAGAACCTGATTTAAATTTATAAAAATAAAAGCCATTTCCCAATTGATAAATGGTCCAAATATGGAAATACACAGTTCTCAAGAGAAGAAACTCAGTCTATGAAAAATCCAGACATATGAAAACATGCTCCAAATCACTCCTAATTAGAGAAACATAAATTAAAACAATCCTGAGTTTCCACCTTACTCATGTCTGATGGGCAAAGATGACAAAAAAAAAATTAGAGTGACAAGTGTTGGAGAAGCTTTAGGAAAACAGCACATCGATATTATATACCTGTGAATATTTACAACCATTCTGGAAAACAATATAAAATGATGCATGCAAAGTTTCAAAATGGTGTATACCCTTTCATCTAGTTATACCAGAACTAGGTTCATACTCCAAATTAATTTTTTAAAAACCCAGGAAAATGTATTATATGTACAAAAATATTTAGAGCAGTTCTTTTAGGAGTAGCAAAAAAACCTGGAAATTTAAGGAATGCCCACCAATTGAGGAATAGCTGATTTAGTTGTGGTATATAAATGTGATAGAGTACTACTATATTGTAAAAAAATTAAGAAATAGATCATTTCAAAGAGACATAGAAAGGCTTCATATATGAACTAATGTAGGCTGAAACGTGTAGAACCAGAAGAAAAATTTATACTTAAATGTCAATATTATTAAAATGAACCTTTTAAAAGACATAAACCAATGAAAAATGAAATGAGTAGAACTAGGGGAACAATGAATATAATAATAGTAGCGTTGTAAAGACAATTTTGAAACTGTAAGAACTATGATTGATACAATAACCTAGACTGAGGATTGATTATAAAACATTATCATCTATACTGTGATGCATAGGTGATAGAGATAGGGCACAAAATGAGACATTTTTGTATACAGACAATGAGGAAATATGTTTTGCTTGACAATGTATGTCTGCTATGAGGAATTTTGTTTTTCTTTTCTTTTCTTTTTCCTCAATGGGATAGGATTGGGAAGGAGAGGAAAGAGATTTTTGTTAATTTTTAAAAACAATTTTAAAAGTAGAAAAAGAATTTTTTAAATGGGATGGCAGAGTGCTACATATGTGGAGTATTGCAAGATCACTGAATTATTAATTTTACTTTGTTTAATTGTTTTATTGTGTTACATTTGTAGTGTTCCCCCTCTACCCTAACACCTTTCCCTAATTCATTGGGGGGGAAAATCTGTAAATATTAGTAATGCGAAAATAAAACATATCAATCCTGCTTTTTAAAAAGAAAGAAAATGACCTATGGCAAGAAAAAAAAACGTAGGGGCAGGTATATTGATCTTTACTCCTTTTTTACATTCCTGCCTCGAACATGTTTTATTCCTTATCTATTAGCCAAATCCTCCATGTGATGCATTCCAACCTGCCCAAACTGGTCTCTTTACAGTTTGCCTTGATATTTATCTAGTACCTATCACCTATTTATTTATATACTTTTCTTCTTTCTTTTTTCTCTCTTTTCTTCTTTGCTTATTCTCATCTCCTTTTCTGTACCTCTTACCGCCTTTTTCACCCTACTTAATAGATAGGTATCTGGCTGCCCTAGTTCCTCCCTTACCCTACTCAGCTCTTAGTTCTCTTCCTTGTCTAGAAACAAGGGCTCCCTAAGGCAAGATTATACCTCATTTTGAGACCATAAAAATGTCTATTCTCATGGTGAAACTTCAGTGTGTCCTAATCTATAGAATTAGGGTAGACTTGATGACCTGTAAGATTCCTTCTAGTTCCAAATCTGCAATTATCTACTGTCTAATGGGGGCATTAAAAGAAAAGCAATCTGATTAAATTAATTCATACTAAGATATAAATGACTACTAGCCCCCTAAACTTTCAAAGACTATTTACATTTTTTAAAAGCAGTGTTAACCTAAATAATTCTCTGATTTGTGGAAGTATTGGCAGTATCAGGAAATTGAAGATTTTCAGGAAAAATGGGGAAGGAAAATTAGGATAGCGGGGACCATATAATACAGCAGACAACCTTTTTTTGCTAGAATAAGGTCAGTCCTTAAAGAAGGAGTTAGAACTCCTAATCTTTTTGTATGTTATGGACTCTAAGACAGAAAAGTGGCAAGGGCTAAGTAATTGAGATTAAGTGACTTGCCCAGGGTCACATAGCTAGGAAATCTCTGAGCCCCAATTTGAGCCCAGATCCTCCCAACTCTAGGCCTTGAGCACTCTCCACTATACTATTTAGCTGCCCCAATGCACCCTTATGGTATATATTTTTGGGTAATATTCATATCCTAGAATGCAAATATGAATTTGGGGATCAGAATTTGTTAACAAACATTTTTCAGGATCAGAAATAGTGTCACTGAGACTATCTCATGGTAGATGAGGAAATATTTTTCCCTATGGAGGGCTGAAATATTATTATCTATATCATGTGATAGAATATGCTCAATTTTTACAACTTTAAAAATTTATTTTCTTTCTATAGAAAATGACAAGACAAGTATATGTTGTGTGAAGTATTTAATGAGAAGTTCCTTCAAAGGGTCAAATTTTTTGAAAATATCACTTGAAATATAAGGGCAACTTATATTTAGGCAAATTCTGTATTTTGTTCTACTTTAGGGTAGTAATAGCTGAATTCCTACTTCTATATTTAGGAAA
Organism: Gracilinanus agilis; assembly: GCF_016433145.1. Classification (NCBI taxonomy): domain Eukaryota; kingdom Metazoa; phylum Chordata; class Mammalia; order Didelphimorphia; family Didelphidae; genus Gracilinanus; species Gracilinanus agilis. The sequence goes on along the minus strand of NC_058133.1, from coordinate 321,345,181 downwards.
GCAGAGAAGTTGAGTTTGGAGTTCAGAAAGACCATGATAATTCATGTCAAGACATATAATGCTGCCAGTAAGACCCTGAAAAGCAATGCTAAACATTTTGATATCTTGCAATTGTTTCAAAAGAGAAAAGTGATTTTGAAAGTGAAGTTTGCTAAAAAGTTGTTATCTGGAATAGGATTTAGATTTCTAGGTCATAGTTTAAAATATTCATAATAGGCTCCTAGCAAGCAGGTATAAGAGTAGATTTAAGAAGAATCAATAGATTTTTTTTTCCTGGAGTGTTAAAAATCCTGTCCTGAGAGCTTTAAACAGAAATTGGGGTGGGATGGGGGAATGAGAAAACTAAACCAAATACCACAAAGAATAACAGATCTAATATAAGAAGAATAGCTGAAGAGATCAGCAACTTGCAGAAAAGGGTAATAGCTAACATTTATATAGCTCATCCAGTTTCAAAAAGCACTTTCCTAATAACTCAATGCAAATGTTATTGTGCAAATATTGTTTTTTCCTATTTAACAGGTGAGAAAAGTAAGGTTGAGGACTGTTATATAATTTGTCCAGGGTCACACAGGTAGTTTATGTCAGATTTAAACCAGAATTCAAACCCAGTTTTCTCTTGACTACGAATTCAGAATTTTTTTTACTACATAATATATATTAAAAAACCTATGGCATCAGATATCTATGTCCCAAATATAGATAATAAATAGGATGGAGTAGAGATTCCAGTATAAGAAAATAAATTTGATTTCATATCTTTCTGACTTAATGGGATGGGCTTTATGACTTGAATATGGTGCTAAAAGTATATCCTTTATTCAAAAGGAAGCTAGGGGGGGCAGCTGGGTAGCTCAGTGGAGTGAGAGTCAGGCCTAGAGACAGGAGGTCCTAGGTTCAAACCCGGCCTCAGCCACTTCCCAGCTATGTGACCCTGGGCAAGTCACTTGACCCCCATTGCCCACCCTTATCACTCTTCCACCTATGAGACAATACACCGAAGTACAAGGGTTTAAAAAAAAAATTAAAAAAAAAAAAAGGAAGCTAGGTAAAAAGGTGGATAGTGTTGAACATGGAGTTGTGAAAAATTGAGTTCAGATCCAGCCCCAAACATTAGCTTCTTGCCTGCCATTTTATCTTAGTCTGCCTTAATTTCCTCATCTTTAAAATGAGGATAACAATAGGATCTTCTTCCCAGGATTTTTGTGAGTATAATCCAAGATTATATTTATAAAGTGCTTTGCAAACTTTAAAAAGTTATATAAATGCTAGCTGTTGGGGTAGGAAACAAACATTTTTTAAAGGAACTACTCTGTGCCAGACACTATGCTAAGTGCTTGACAGATATTATATTATTGGCATATTATATTATTAATATAATGAGATATAATCATTGTGTCATTAATAATGTCATTATTATTGTTCGAATGGACAAAAAGCAGTGGAGTAGAGTAGCATTGTGTACTATGAAAATATATGTATATGAAGAAATCTAGGAATTAGGGGAAAAGCAAAAGTGGAGAAAATTTGGGTGAGCTTCAACAGAAGAAGAAATAAAAGTTATAATTTTGTGGAATTACATTATAGTATGCATACTATAAACCACCTAGACAGAAAGAGGAATAAGAAGAGGACTTTAGAAATAAAGAACACAATATGAAAGTACAATAGTGATGAGAAATTTCAACTATTTAGAATCTGCTGGAACATTCTATGTAAAAAATAGGAGAACTGATAAATTCTTGACTTTCCTATTAACAATCATTTGAGTTTTCAAAATGTAGAGTAATTAGTAAGGGAAGCAGCTAGTCTGAAGCTAACTCTAATCAACAAGGGGGATCTGGTTGCTGTAAAAATAATGTCAATTAATTTATTATGGATATAAACCAATTAGATACTCTGCTTATTGCACTTACAAAGTATCTTCAGTTTATGTAAGTGAAGTGAAGCTCGTAAATGAATTTCTTTTCAGGGCCAGGCGCAAGGATGCTAAGGAGTTTCTTGTTATACAAAAATAAGCTATTTATTGAGAATATAAGTATATAAAAGGATTTCTAACTCCAAGGGATTTTAACTCCACCCAAATAAAACTCCCTGGTTCTGCAAGGAACCACTTCTCCTGTTTCCACAGGTTATACTAATCCTTCCTGATCTAACTATTTTCAGTATTCTACAATAAACTAACACTATTATCCTTATAAGAAGTATATAATTCTTAACTTAGTCTCCAACTTATAAAAATAACAAAGGTGAGCTGACTGAACCTCAGCAGGAACCAAGTTAGGACTCTGAGCCTTAACAGACTCAGAGTCCAAACCAAAGACCAGGTCTTTCTTTGGTTTTCTCAGAGCTAAAACAATCTATGAAATAGCAAGACAGTCACTAGTGTTTCCCAGGTTGGAAAAGACAATCACTTAGCTCCTTCGGGTTTTTCCCTTCTTTCCTTTTACCTCAGACAGCGAGGAGAAAGAGAAAAGAAGATTTCACCTGCTCCCAGCACTCCAAAAGAGCCACTTCCTCTCCCTGAGAGCAACTGCCAACTCCCTCAGAGCAACAGTCACTCCCAGAGAGAGTAACTGCCACAGAAAAAACATTATACCTCACACACACACTGTCAGCGTTTGAAACTGAAATCTGTTTCAAACTCTAATTCTTTTTAAACCATCTTCTTCACCTCTTATCTCTAAACTAATGTAACAAGACTTAATTTCTAATATCATCCTTGTATTGCTGAAGACAAGATAATGCAAACCTTGAGAAGAAGTGAATTACCTTGTTAGGTTTTATGAGAGAAAAAGGGAAAGCTGTGCACAGCTGTATGCATACACTCTATTTTTGAAGAGTAAGGTCAAAGAGGATATAGGTGAGATCTACTTATCTAAAATTTTACAAGGAGAGTGGGCTCAAATGGGAAGGGAAGTTCTCAAGAATGAAACTCTGAAGGCACAATCAGGAAAATGTATAAAAGGAAGAAAAACTGGGCTAGTTTTTTGGTGAAGGTGAAGGATGATAGGTGGACAGCTTACCTCTGGGGATTAGTTATGTTAGACTGTAATCATTAGATTATAAATTCCTGGAAGGCAGGCACTGACTTTTTCCTCTTCTTTTTTTTTTTGTCTCCAGTCCTTAGTATGGTACTTAGCATGTTTATTGTTCAGTCATTTTCAGTTGGGTCCAACTGGAGTTTTTATTGGCGAAAATACTGGAGTGGTTTGCTGTTTCCTTCTCCAATGGATTAAGTAAAAAGAAATTAAGTGACTTGCCCAGGGTCACATATCTAGTGAGCATCTGCGGTTAAATTTGAACTCAGTTCTTCCTGACTCTATGTCCAGTTCTCTATCCATTGAGCCATCCAGCTGCCTCCAAAGCAAGCACAAATTAACTGATTTGCCTAAAGTTGCACAGCTGGTAAGTATCTGAGGTCAGATTTGACTCCAGCCCTACCTTTTATCCATTGAGGCCTATCCAACTGCCTCTGCTTGGCATAGAATAGGCACTTAATAAATATCTACTGATTTATTGATGGAAATGACAAATTAATGTGAGGACATGGACAAGAGTTGCACAACAAGAGTTGTTTGAATGACTTGCAGTTTGCATGATTAGAGGGATCTTCCAGATTAATGAGTTCACAGATTCTTGGGGTATGCTGTATGCCATGTTCTGTGGTTACAAAAAAAAATGGAAGAGTACTTGTCCAGTCCATGATGGTAGATAAATAAAAAACAGAGGAGAACATGGAATGATGTATTAACACTGTAGTGGAGGAGAAATTACTTTTTCCTATTCAACAAACAGAAAAAATCACTAGACTCAAGATAGATGTACTTGACTACACTGAAATAATTTCTATACAATAAAAATTATAGCTAAAGCTTTTTTTAAAAGATTGGGCAAGATAGTTATAGAAAATATGACCAATGAGAAATTTTCACCAAAAATATATAAACAACTGTTAAAAATTAACAAAAATAACTCAAGATATGATGTTCAAATGTTACAAAAAGACAATTTTCACAAAAAAACTTTATAAATCTGGGATATATCCTCCCACAAATACCCTGACATGTAAGAGTGGATACATATAGGAATAGATACTCAAAGAACATATGTAGATAGGACACTCACAATAAGAGAAATACACCTAAGGAACACAGGTAGCCAGGATATATGAGTGGAGAGTTAAACTGAGTCCTAGTTATATCATTGTATCGTTCTCACTGGCCTTGTAGGCTTTGTTGCTTAGATGCTGGTTAGACTAATAAAAATCTCTGCAGTGGTCCAGGCAGATGCATCTCTACTGTTTCTAACATCTGAATCAGGCAAAATCCTTGGCTATCTCTTACCGAAAAGAACAGTAGATGCTGCTGTTTTGTTTTGTTTTGTTTTGTTTTATTTATTTTATTTTGACTCTATCTCCCTATCATGCCCAGGCTGGACATGCAGAGACCATTCATGAGCCTGACTTCACTCTAATCATAGAAACTTTACTTGCATTATTTTCCAATATAGGCTTCTTTCTGAAAGGTTGTTTTTTAATGCCTAACTTAAAAGTATACATCCAATTGGCTAAGCCCAATACTGCTCAGAACTCCTGAGCTCAAAAAATTAGAGAGCCTCAGCTTCCCAGGAATCTGAAATAATGAGTATGTGCCACCACTCCTGACTTCCATGTTCTTTTAGCTTAAAGTCCATAGACTTTCCCCAATTCTTTTAAAATGGGCCCCTTACCTGGAAACAGGGAAAAGTTTTCCCTTCAATTTTTCTTTCTAGTTTTCTTCAAGAATCTTACTTAGAAGTTCCCCATTTCCAAAACAGGATAGTTCCAGTTAGGTGAAAAATTATTTTAAAGCCAAGAAAGAACACGTCCTTCTTTTGAACTCAGCTGTCTGGCTGTTGGATTTGGGTATTTTCAGGAAACCCTATTCTATCTGGCTCACACTGAACATGCTGTATACCTCCAAATTTTAATTTCTCAAGTCTAGACTATAAAGTTGATAACTACCAAACAATGTAGGGAGATGGGAAAAAAGGAGTCCTAGTCTTCAGTTTTCCAAATCTAAGTCTTTTTTTTTTTTTTTTTTTTTTTTGTTATTCTGTGTAAATGAATGATCAGGAAAAGGCAAAGAGACAAGGGGGAAGCCCAGGCAATAAGGTCATTAGTTCCTTTGATATCAACACGTGACCAGCAAAATCCTGAAAGGGTCCTTATGGCACACATATACGAAATAATTCAAAGCAAAAGCAAAAAACAAAAAACAGAACCAGAAGAAAAGAGTACATATTAAATTGGACCATATGAGGGGAAACTTGAAGACAAATGAATGGACAAAGAATCTAGTTAGAGAATTAGGGAAAGTGGCTAAAAATCTGTTACATTTAATGAATGGTTATTAATTTGTTTAAATGTAAACAATTACTAAGAATTTAACAAATTTCATTTGTTAAGTTGATATTTTAAATAAATCTTTTTTTTTTCCTTAAAGGATTAGATCCTGCTAGGTCTTGGGCTATCTTAGCCTCTAGGTAAATTGGAGATACTCAAATACTGAGGGCTGATTTGGATAGTGATCACATTATGTACCCTCTAGGTAATGCCACCCAATTCAAAAGGCAAGTCTATGCTGGCTTTATTGCCAACAGTTCTTTCTCTCAGATGATAAAGCTGTGCTCTGTCCCAAATTTTGGGGGGAACACAGTTTGTTCCTCTTTCTATCTTGGAGGTCTTAGTTTCTATTGTGATGGTGCAACTGGAGACGGGGCATGCCAAGTTAGATATAACAGTGAACATTCTCTTCAGTTCAGTTGTAATTTGGCCACTAGAATGCTTTGAGATCTTTGGCACGATTGTGAAGGGAACCCATCATTAAATACTTGGAGATGAGTCAAGATAGTTCCAGAAACTGTTGTAGTTCTACTGTCTTGGAAGCTTCCTGAGACAGCATCTGGTCTACTTTCTTTAGATCTGGTCTAATTCCCTGGTGACCAATTAGGTGACCATAAGTGTTTTTATAATCAATAAATTTTTTAAACTTCCACTGACAAGCATTTAAGTATATGAATAAGAATAAAAGTTTTAAAAACTGGAAACAAAAAAGTGATTTCAAATGATAATACATATAGTCATATCATTCTATAATTTACAGATTGTTCAACCAAACAAAGAATTTAACAAAGGAGTTATTCAATTTTGACATTTAATTAACTAAGGAACAAGGTCTTCCAGGTCTAGGTTAGATTTCAAACAGAATGGAGACACTATGTCCTACAGGTTGCTGCTGGAACGGATTGGATGTTATGCCCCCGGGAGGTAATGTTTCCAGGTTTCAGAAGATATTTTTACTAGGTCCTAAAAATAATCATATTCTAATCCAATAGTTACATTTTGGTGAATAAACCAATGGTGTCATCAAAAACAATAAAAATTCCAGGACTGGGGATGAGAGGCACTGGATTCAAATCTGACCTCAGACACTTTCTAACTATGTGACCTTCGATTGATCACTTAACCTCAGTTGCCTAACCCTTAGTGATCTTCTGCCCTGGAACCAATACTCATTACTGATTTTTAAGATAGAAAATAAAAGTAAAAAAAAAACAATAAAAGTGCTATCTGTTCAAATATCTTCATAGCAGTATAATATATAGTTGTAAAAAAAATCTAATAACAGTTGGATAAATTGTGGTACATTAATGCAATGGAATAGTATATTGCCATATTCTCACTCGTAGCTATGCTTTTTCCTAAAGAAGTTCAGGCCCTGACTCCTCTGACTACTTTTCCACTTCCAACATGGTGGCCCTCTCTTGCTGGCAATTTCATTCCTCTGTTTCCTACTACAGTTGCCAACTTCCTCCTTGGGAACTTCCATTGTGCCAATGATGCTCATGTCTAACACAACTCAAGTCTTGGACTACTCTCCTCTACCTTCCAACTCCTTTTGTATGTTGTCTTCCTCCACAGAAAGTACTATTTAATGATTAATTATCAAAATTGAGTCAGTTATGGAGGAGAGAATTGTGTGTTCTCAAAAGAGGTCAAAGGCAAGATGAATGTTAAATTTTTTTTTAAAAGGTAATGGCAATATATTTATCAAAATAGAGAAAAACATTTAAAAAACAAATTTAATACAATATCATCAACTGAATGCTTGGAAACATAAATGTATATAACTAGAGCTAGAAGGGATCTCAGAGGCCGTCTAGTCACTTGACATATTTAGAAACTGAGGCCCAAGGAGATTAAATGACTTACCCAAGATAATACAGATTGATTATCCATTTGAGTCTGGATTTGAAATTTGATTTTTTTTTCAAAAAAGAGACTGAAATGGCCACATCAAATAAATTGCTAGTTTGCAAAATTCCACAGCTAGCATTCTTTCTATTATATCACAATGCTGCTTTATATGCCTTCTAGAATCTCCATACCTAGTGACCATAAGTGACATTTCAGTTTAAGGTTAACACAAATTTTTATAGACATTTTTATCCGTATATTTTGGTCTTATTACCCTCATTTTTAAAGTTAAGGCAACTGAAACTCAGCAAAAATGAGTAGCTTGTTTATGTCTGCATAATGATGTCTAATAACACCTAATATTTCTGTCACATTTTAAGGTTAACAAAATGTTTTACACACTTTATTTCATTTGAGCTTCCCAATAACACAATGAGGTGGGGTTATTATTATCCTGATTTTACAAATGGGGAAACTGAGCCTGAGGGAAGCTAAGTGACTGAGAGATGGTAAAGTGCCTTAGGAAGAATTGGAACTCAGGTTGTCGGATGCTCCCTCCACTACCACACTGAGTTTCCTCTACTCAGTATCACTTGCAGCCACATATCATTTCAGAGTCCTTTGGGTATAATGTGGTTTTTGCTCCAAGTGTTGACCTAGGGCACCTACACAGAGGGAATGTAGAATAGACATTTCCTCTGTTCTACTCAAATAAATCTCATAGAAAACTTGCCTCTGATGTGAACTTATTTTACCCTAGGGGGGAACTAGTTATACTGCCTAAATCAACAAAGTTTGTAGTCACAGGTGTTGTGAGGCTCAAATGAGATAATGGATGCAAAGGTTTTTGTAACCCTCAAAGCACTATATAAATGTCGGTTTATTATTGTTGTTGTTATTATTATTCTTAGCTCACAGTCACTGGGCTGCCATCTGGTGATGACTTCATTCCCTGATCTTTCTATTGCACACCTGGTGAGCTCAAGCAATGTTTATAGAGGAATAAAGGTGTGTGCTGGTAAATGTTTAACAAGGGAGGGGAAATACACACATTCAGAATTTTAGGTTTTATCTGCATTATTAACATTTTCTCCATTTTCTTAAGTGTGACAGTCAACAAAGCAGTAATTGAGCCCTGGTTTGTAGTGATTGTGGATTTCTGACTTGTAAATGCTCACATTGAAAATTTAATATTTGGTTCTGCACACCAGTTAGAGCTGGCTCCAGTACACACCTGTTTCTACCTGGCTCTCTGTTTCTTGTCTTTGCTCTTCATTTGCTCCCTAGAGAATTAGGATTAAAAAGATAGAATTTTTTGTGAACATTTCTCTTCCAGAATTTACTGGTTCTGCAGTCTCAAAAAACATACTTTATCTATCTATCTATCTATCTATCTATCTATCTATCTATCTATCTATCTATCTATCTATCTATCTATCTATCTATCTATCTCTATCTATCTCTATCTATCTATCTATCTCTATCTATCTATCTATCTATCTATCTATCTATCTATCTATCTATCTATCCATCTATCTACCTATCTATCTATCTCTCCATCTATCTATCTTTTATCTATCTAGTGAATATACATATGGATATATATATATGTGTGTGTGTGTGTGTGTGTGTGTGTGTGTGTGTGTGTGTGTGTGTGTGTGTAGAGAGACAGAGTCACAGAGACAGAGAGAGAAAGACAGAGAAACAGAATAGAGTCAGACAGACAGCTGGTGATACAATGAATGGTCCTGGAGTAAAGACAACTGAATTAAAATTTAATTTCAGAAATTTCCTAGCTATATGGCCCTTGACAAGACATTTCCCTTCTGATTGCTCCAGTTTCTTAAAGTGCAAAATGAGGATAATAATATTACTTATCTCCCAAAGCTGTTGTGAGGAACCAATATGAGATATACGAAAAAAGTGCTGAGCACAGTGCTAGTCACATATTAGAAAATATTTAAATTATTATTCCATTCCTCCTATAAATGACTCATAAATCCTCTCATTCAGTTAAAGTACTCCATTCTTCAATCAATCAATAAGCATTTATTAAATGCCTACAATGTACCAGGCACTACGCTAAGTCCTAAAGATACAAAAAGAGGCAAAAGACAATCTAAACTGCCCTCAAGGAGTTTACAATCTAATGGAGGAGACGATAAATAAATATATAATTATGCATGTACACATGCAGGCATACGTATATATTAGCTAGATACAGAATAAATAGGAAGTAATAGAGAAAAGGTCCTAGAATTAAGAGCACTTGAAGACAGCTTCATGTAAAATATGAGATTTTAGTTGAGACTTTAAAAAAAGCTAAAAAAAGTCAGCCAGCAGGATTGAGGAAGAACAGTCAAGATCATCTCAGACAAATCATTATTTTAAAAAAATGCAAACTTTCAGATACTGATGACTTTAGAGTTACTTATTACTCAATACAGAGTCTTTGGCAGTATTCAAAATCTTTAATATAAATATGAACTCAAGTTGTTTTATAATATTTTTCTTCAACTTCCCAAATATAAGCATTATCCAACTATATATTCCAAAATCAATAAAATGAAACAGGATATTTTCCACAAAGATCTGAAATAACTTTCTGATTGTTTTTTAATATTATTAATACCCCCAAATGATGGTTAGATATGTAGAATTTTGGAATGAAGAATTTCAAGGCATACTAGCATAAGAAAGATAATATGCGAACACAAAAGAAACAGAAAAAGCAATCCTTGCAGACAAGAAGCTTACATGTTAGTTAAAGAGACAGTATAAACAGAAAATAAGAGAAAAACTGACAACAGAATCTTATCAGCCAGTATATTTTGTGGTATAGCCATAAAGAGCATCCCATAAATTTTAGTGCAATTGAAAACCTTTTTTTTAAACATTTATTAATATTCATTTTTAACATGGTTACATGATTCATGCTCCTACTTTCCCCTTCACCCCCTGCACTCCCCCCACCCATGGCCGACACACATTTCCACTGGTTTTAACATGTGTCCTTGATCAAGACCTATTTCCAAATTGTTGTTAGTTGCATTGGTGTGGTAGTTTCGAGTCTACATCCTCAATCATGTCCACCTCAACCCATGCATTCAAGTGGTTGTTTTTCTTCTAAGTTTCCTCTCCTGCAGTTCTTCCTCTGAATGTGGGTAGCATTCTTTACCATAAGTTCCTCAGAATTGTCCTGGGTCATTGCATTGCTGCTGGTACAAAAGTCCATTACATTCTATTTTACCACAGTATATCAGTCTCTGTGTACAATGTTCTTCTGGCTCTGCTCCTTTTGCTCTGCATCAGTTCCTGGAGGTCTTTCCAGGTCACATGGAATTCCTCCAGTTTATTATTCCTTTGAGCACAATAGTATTCCATCACCAGCATATACCACAATTTGTTCAGCCATTCCCCAATTGAAGGACATATCCTCCTTTTCCAGTTTTTTGCCACCACAAACAGCACAGTTATAAATATTTTTGTACAAGTCTGTTTATCTATGATCTCTTTGGGGTACAAACCCAACAATGATATGGCTGCATTAAAGGGCAGGCATTTTTTTTTATAGCCCTTTGAGTATTGTTCCAAATTGCCAACCAGAATGGTTGGATCAGTCCACAACTCCACCAGCAATGCATTAATGTCCCAGTTTTGCCACATCCCCTCCAGCATTCATTACTCTCCCCTTCTTTCATTTTAGCCAATCTGCTAGGTGTGAGGTGATACCTCAGAGTTGTTTTGATTTGCATTTCTCTAATTATTAGAGATTTAGAACACTTTCTCATGTGCTTATTGATAGTTTTGATTTCTTTACCTGAAAATTGCCTATTCATGTCTCTTGCCCATTTATCAATTGGGGAGTGGCTTGATTTTTTTATACAATTGATTTAACTCCTTGTATATTTGAGTAATTAGACCCCTGTCAGAGTTTTTTGTTATAAAGATTTTTTTCCCAATTTGTTGTTTCCCTTCTGATTTTGGCTGCATTGTTTTTGTTTGTACAAAAGCTTTTTAGTTTACTATAATCAAAACCATTTAATTTACATTTTGTAATTTTCTCTAACTCTTGCTTGGTTTTAAAATCTTTCCTTTCCCAGAGATCTGACAAGTAAACTACTCTATGTTCACTTAACTTATTTATAGTTTCCCTCTTTATATTCAGATCATTCACCTGTTCTGAATTTATCTTGGTGTAGGGTGTGAGATGTTGATCTAAACCTAATATCTCCCATATTGTTTTCCAAATTTCCCAGCAGTTTTTGTCAAATAGTGGATTCATGTCCCAAAAGTTGGGCTCTTTGGGTTTATCATACACTGTCTTGCTGATGTCATTTACCCCAAGTCTATTCCACTGATCCTCCCTTCTGTCTCTTAGCCAGTACCATATTGTTTTGACGACTGCTGCTTTATAGTATAGTTTAATATCTGGTACTGCTAGGCCCCCTTCTTTCACATTTTTTTCATTATTTCCCTTGATATTCTTGATCTTTTGTTATTCCAAATGAACTTTGTTATAGTTTTTCCTAATTCAGTAAAGAAGTATTTTGGTAGTTTGATAGGTATGGCGCTAAATAGGTAAATTAATTTGAGTAGAATGGTCATTTTTATTATGTTAGCTCGTCCTACCCACGAGCAATCAATGTTTTTCCAATTGTTTAGATCTAGTTTTATTTGTTTGGAAAGTGTTTTGTATTGTTTTCGTATAATTGCTGTGTTTGTTTTGGTAGATAGATTCCTAAGTATTTTATATTGTCTAGGGTGATTTTAAATGGTGTTTCTCTTTCTACCACTTGCTGCTGTAATGTGTTGGAAATATAGAAATGCTGATGATCTATGTGCATTTATTTTGTATCGTGCAACTTTGCTAAAGTTATTGATTATTTCTACAAGCTCCTTAGTTGATTCTCTAGGATTTGAAAACCTTTTTTTTTTTAAATTGCTTAAACTTCTATTAACTTCTATCTTAGCTTCTATTGGGTTTTGATAGCTAAAAATTGCACCAAGACTTTTGGGAAGTTCAGAAAAGGCAGAAATCAGTATGGATGGAAGTAGTTAGAGAAGGATTCATGGTGAAAGGATTTTATCTAGGCTTTGAAGAATAAAATGAGTTAGTGAATTGTAAGGTGTGGAGACCAAGGAGAGGGGAATAGAAGGTAACATAAGCAGAAATGGAGAATGAAGATGTTCTCTTTGGGGAAGAGTAAGGAATTCAACTTTGTGAAAACTGAGCTTATATTGAAGATTCATATAAGATTATTATTAATGGGAAAGTATGATAAAAACTGAAGCTTTAATAACTCCCACCAAACAGTTCTACTCTCATCTTGGGCTAATTATTTCTTTTATATTTAGACAACTTTTCTGGAGCTGCTTCTCCAACTTTAATATTTGCAAAATGTACTTAGCACTGACTTTTCTGAGATTCTATTCATCTCCATGACTTCTTATCAATTTTATGGTTAGACTTATTTAGCTCTAAGAAGAGAAAGTTGAGGTCTCTCACTATTATAGTTTTACTCTCTATTTCCTTCTGTGATTCATTTTACTTTTCCTTTAAGGATTTAGATGCTATGCTTTGTTGTGTGTATATTTAACACTGATACCACTTCATTTTTTATGATTCCTTCTTAGCAAGAGTAGTTTCCTTTCTTGTCCTTTTTAATTATGTCTCTTTTTGCTTTTGCTTTGTTGAGGTCAAGATTATAATCCCTGCCTATTTTATTTCAGCTGAAGTATAAGACATTCTGCTCCAGATCCTTCTTTTAATGTGTGTGTTTCTCGCTTTCAATTGGGTTTCATGTTAACATCATATTGTTGGATTCTTGTTTCTAATCCATTCTGTTATCCACTTCCTTTTTATGGGCAAGTTCATCCCATTCATATTCCCAGTTATGATTACTAACTGTACATTTTCGTTCACCCTATTTTCTTCTCTTTATCTTTCTCTCTCTCTTTAATCTGTGTCTCCTCTAAAATCTATTTTACTTCTGACTACTTTCTTCTTTTATCTGGCCTCTTTCCCCCACACACACACACTCACCCTTTCTTTTATTCCCTTCCCTTTCTACTCCCATGGTGGGTAAGATAAGATTTCTATTGCCAATTGAATACACGCACACATTATATATATAAAATGTTCCTATCTTTTCCCTTTTTGAAACAATTTACTCAGATGTTAGTGAGGTTCAAACATTGCCTGCCTCCCCTACCATTTTCTTGTCCACTGTAAAAAATCTTTTCATGCCTCTTTTATGTGATAAAATATTTTCCATTCTTCCTCTTCCTTATCTATTCTCCCCAGACATCCCTTTTTTCCCTATTCATTTTTTATACATCATTCCAACATAATCAACTCACTCCTTTATCTTCTTTATGTAGAATCTTTCTTATTGTCCTAACAATGATAAAGTTCTTAGAAAATACATGTATTATCTTCCCATATAGAAAGGTAAACAGTTTAACCTTATTGAGTTCCTCATGGCTTCTTTTATATTTATCTTTTTTATACTTCTTTTGAATATTGTATTTTGAAGTCAAATTTTCTATGTAATTCTGGCCTTTCATCAGGTATATTTGAAAGTCTTCCATTGTTTTCTTTGAAGAATTATACTTGATTTTTCTGGATTGGTTATTCTTAGTTAATAAGTTAGTTCTTTTGCCTTCTGGAATACTATTCTGGAATATCATTCCAAGCTCTCCACTCCTTTAACATGGCTGCTGCTAAATCCTATGTGATCCTTACTGTGACTCCATAGTATTTGATGGTTTCTTTCTTGCTATTTTCTCTTTGACCCAGCAGTTTTGGAATTTGACTACTATATACCTGGGAATTTTCATTTTGGGATTCTTTCAGGTAGTGATCAGTGGGGTCTTTCAATTTCTATGTTGCCCTCTGGTTCTAGGATATTGTTATAAGGATTTGAGCATATCAGCAGGACATGCTGAAAAGAACAGAGGCAGGAAAGGTTCTGGAATTCTGGAGAAATGACAAGACTGTCTTCTAACAGACAGTTAAGCCTGAAGGTTGGGTCTTGCCTTGTCTCCTGGGGTGAATCTGATGAGCTGGCTATTCTCTCTTTGGCGTTCCTTCTGCCACATCTTATCATCAACCTGTTCCTGTGGTTATCCTGTTCCTGCTGGTTGAGAGATATATCAACAAAGCTGTTTGAATCATCTAAAGCAGTGATTCCCAAAGTGGGCGCCACTGAACCCTGGTGGGTGCTGCAGCGATCCAGAGGAGCGGTAATGGCCACACTTTTTTTTGCATTACATTCTATTCTGAGTTCAAGAAATAGTTTCATAATTTCCAGGGGGCTCTAAATAATATTTTTTTCTGGAAAGGGGGCTGTAGGCCAAAAAAGTTTGGGAACCACTGATCTAAGGCATCTGTCAGTGAAAACCTTTCCCTGAGCCCTGTTCTTGCTTAGCTCCCAACCTAATTACCTCTATTACCATCGAGGGGGGATTTGGGTTAGTGGAGTTTATATTAGGGACTGGGATTTCGGGTAGAAAAGTAAAGGAGAGTGCAGCTAACATCTCTCTGAAGACTTCCCATGAGGGAACATCTGTAGATTTGTTGGGGAGGGTTAGTTAGATACATTAGATAAAATTATCCAAATTCTCTTTCTTACCTTCCCTTACCTTAAATAAACCAAACCATCCCTGTGTTTATTAACCCTGCTTGGACTGCATTCGTTATGCTGTCAGCTATATCCTGTTGACCTTCCCAAACCCTGTGTATCTTCTGATACTGGTCCCGATCAATCATTCCTTAAAACTACTAACATCCCTTTACCACCCTGGTATATTCTAGTTACTTAATTCAATATCAAGGAAAATTTTCTTGATAATTTCTTTAAACATGATGTCTAAGCTCTTTATTTGATTGTGGCTTACAGGTAATCCAATAATTTTAAATTCATTCTCCTCTATTTTTTTGGGTCATTTGTTTTTACCAATGAGGTAATTCCCATTTTCTTCTACTTTTTTCATTCTTTTGACTTTGTTTCTTGATGCCTCATGGAATAATTAGATTCCAGTTGCCTAATCCTAATTTTTAAGGAGTTATTTTCTGTAGTAGGCTTTTGTAACTCCTTTTCTACTTGGTCAATAATGATTTTTAAGAAATTTTTGTGCTTTCTTTTCCCATTTGACCAATTCTGTTTTTTTAAGGTGTTATTTTTCTTTAGTGTTTTTGAATCTCCTTTACCAAGCTATTAATACTTTTTTCACAATTTTCTTCTTTTGCTTTCATTTCTTCTACCACTCTTTTTTTTTAAACCCTTGTACTTCGGTGTATTGCTTCTACCACTCTTATTTGATTTTGAAAATAATTTTTTAAGAATTCCTATTGGGCTTCTGCCAATTCAGATTTTTTTTGAGGCTTTATTTATAGTTGTTTGGCATTGGTTTCATCTAAGTTTGTGGCTTGTTCTTATTGGTCACCATAGTAAACTTTTATAGCCAGGTACTTTTTTGCTTGTTTGCTTATTTTTCCACCCTATTTCTTGATTTGGAACTTTATGCTAATACTGGACTCTATTTCCAAAAGGGATGAGGAGGGGCTCTGACTCAAGCTTCAGGCTTTTTTGCACTGCTGTTTTCAGAACGGCCTCTGGAGTTTTGGAAATTTTTGGTGCTTCCAAAGTGTTTTAGTCTGGGAAGAGTGTGGTTCTTGCTCTCTTGGTCTGTGCTCTGGTCTTTATCTAGGAAAGGTCCTTCATCTCTTGGGATTTCAATTGATACTGTTCCTCATGGCTGCTTCTCCCTTGGGACAAGGAAAGATATTGTTCTTCAGAATTCCTAATCCCTTGGGACCAGAAATGATATTGTCCCTCAGAGATTATATTCCTTCTCAACCAGAAAGTACTTCTGTCTGCCCTATGACCCAGAAGTGGATATAGTAGAGTTGCCCAAACAGCATCTGGTCCTGTGCTAGCACAGGAGTACTCTGTAATCTCTTTCTGACCAGTTGCCAGGCCCCCCCTTATCACCTCTGGCTTGAGAGCTTCCAAAAGTTGCTGCTGCTTCTGTAATCAACACTTAGTTCTTTCACTGGTGTTTCATCAGGCACTGGGACAACCTCCACCACTGTGTCATAAATCTCTCTTTCCTACCTCCTTTGTGTCTTGGGATGAAATTATATCTCACTGTGATCTTCTGTTGACTCTGCCATTGCAGAATTTGATTTGAGGAGTTATTTTGAAGTTGTTTAAAGAAGAATGTTGGTAGAGTTCAGCTGAGTGCTTCCCAACTTCAACATCTTGACTGAGCCCCGCTACCCCCACCCCAGAGTCACTCTTTGAAGCTCCTATCGTCCCTCAGCTAGTTATCTCTCAGAGTCTATATTTGTCCTTGGTATGTGTGCTTTTTCTCTGTTTCCTGCTGGATTCATTGTTTTCTACTGGTTTGGTTTCTCCAGTGACATAGTTAATGGTAAGGAAAGAGGGAAAACGAACAAAACTCCCTTTAAGATCATTGCCTCTCCTTTTGCCCTCTAATACAGGTTCAAGGGTCTGTCTCCTCAAGTAGCCCCCAAACCTGGATTCCTTCACCATTTACCTACTTTGCTATTAGTTCTGATGAAATTCCATCAGGTTTATTTATTTATTTATTTATTTTTATTTTAAACCCTTAACTTCTGTGTATTGACTTATAGGTGGAAGAGTGGTAAGGGTAGGCAATGGGGGTCAAGTGACTTGCCCAGGGTCACACAGCTGGAAAGTGTCTGAGGCTGGATTTGAACCTAGGACCTTCCATCTCTAGGCCCGGCTCTCAATCCACTGAGCTACCCAGCTGCCCCCTCCATCAGGTTTTTTAAGTCTCCAGAGACACATTTAGTTAGTGATCAAAAATTCTCTTCCTAACTCAATAAAAAATTTCACAAATCATAAAGTGATCATAAGAACACATTTAAGTATCATATTTAAAGTCTACAACCTTAAAAAAACTTCATTATACAATTACACTGATTACATTGTATTAAATGAATAGAGGTGATAAAACTTCTCCCTCCCATGTATAAAACACAAACCTGGAAATTATAATGTCTTCATATCTCTGTATAAGCAAAGAATAAATTCATATCTCATATATTTTTATGACAAGTTCACCATGCTATTGAGATGATTCCCAATTGGTTGTAAGTGAACCTTGGATTAGAAAATATGAACTATTGACCTGGGTCTAGACAATCCAGATAAACAGTCCCCAATTTAGTTTGGGGTATATTCTAAATAACACTAATAATAAGCTTAGGCAAAGAATAAAACAAGGAGATATATGCTTGCCAGAAGTATTTGCCATTGAGGTATAGGAAATCCAGTGCAGAGTCTAGTTGAAGACAGATTTCCTAGGAATGGTGAGGTCTTGCAGGTACTCCTGTTTTATTTTGTTCTTTTTTTTTTTTTTTAAAAACAATGTTGTATTGCCCTAAGACACCATAAAGCCTCCAGAAAAAGATCTTTAATCACTCAAAGATGTTTGGCCTGTTTATCCACAAGACCAAATGGATGAAGAATATTTACTTCCCAGATTTGAACACGAACAGCAAGATGGCACTCTGGTAATCTAGCACCTTTAAAGATTACATAGAAAAAAAAGAGGGAAGTGATACTTTTATATAAAGGGTATATATGGAAGAGAAAAGTATAGGATTTACATGCAGCATGTTTCTGAAATGAAATAAAGAGCCAAATATATGTAGGTTAGATGGTTAAGAAGATTAGGGCTTGAGCTGAGTTTCAAGGATTACATAATTTAAATAAGGAGTATAAGATTAAAAAAGACTGAAAGCAAGAAGGAACAAGTACTCTGGGAAGCTGACAGCCAGTGAAGCCAATGTCCCAGGGTTGTATACTTGGTATGCCTCAAAAAATATCCTTATAATATTAAGTAATCTGCAATGTTATAAATTCAAACATGTTACTAAGTATAGTAGTAACAGAAGTAATTGGGAAGTTGGCAATTGGCATAAAATCTAGTAAAAGGAGAGTTGGAGAAAAAATAAGTATTTCTCCTGCACTGTTCAGTTGAGAAAGTATCTTGACGGGATTAGGGAAGGGGGAGAATTCTTGTTTCCTAGGTGTAATTCCATTCATGGGTAAGGGTGTTTCAGGCTACCTAGCGCAGTAGGTTAATGTCATACTCCTTCTGGTAGACTAAATTCCTAGAGGGTCAAGAATTTATAATTTTCATTTTTGTACCACCAGAACCTGGCACAATGCCTTAAACACTGTATATGCTTAATAATAGCTTTGAATTGAACTGACAATTACTCCCAGAAAACATTGCTTTTGTGAAATATGGTGGACTTGGAGTTAGGTAATATGGAATGGAATCCTAGCTCAGTTACTTTACTAGTTATGTGACCTTGGGTGAGTCATTGCGACTGTCTAAATCTGTTTTCTCATCTGTGAAGGAGGGTAATATATTTACCCTACCTACTAACCAGAAAAGTGCTTTGGGAACCTGAAATTCTTATAGGAGAATTATTATTATCGTTATTATCACCAAAGACAAATTACTGGGCAGTCTGGGTACTCCATTTTTTGTCTGGAGATGACTATACTGGCTATTCTCTGTGTTTCATTGCTGGTCCATCTCACCTTCAACCCTTAGGATCCATGGTTTCCTCAATGACTTTGCTCAAGGGTCACCTTTGTGAAAGACCTGTCCTGGTCCTTCCAGGGGCTAAAATCTTCCCATCCAAGGCTACCTCATATCTTCTTAGCATGTACCTTGTATATATTTATATCATGTACACATTGTCTCCCTCTTTAGAATGTAAGTCCCTTGAGAGCAAGGATCTTTGATTTTATCTTTGAAATCCCCAGTGCTTGCTTGGCATAGTGCCTGATACACTCTGCTTTTGTCTTTGTCGCCTTAACACTTAACATAGTGTCTGGCACATAGTAAGTGCTTAATAAATGCTTGCTAATTGATAAATTGGCCTGACCCACTCATGGCCTTTATTTTTTTATTTTATTTTATTTTTTTAATTTTAGAAGGCAGAGAAATTTCTCAAATAAAAGCTGTTCTTAAAAACTATAAAATACAATTCAATTACTTTCTTCAAGAGCCTGGGACCAAATCCCATACATTTTTGTATTTTCCACATGCTCCTAGCATTATACTATAGAAATGAAAAGGTTAAATTAGTGAATGGAATGGAGAATATTTTAATTGTAGCTTTTTTTTCAAGCCCTGGGATGATTTTGCTTCACTTTTCTTTCATATTTCTCTCCTACATATGTGCCAGTTAGTACTTAGGCTCCACCTAGGGATTTTTCCTATAATTACATTTATATTCATTGCAGCTCATTTTCTTTGTGACTGAAATATGGGAAAAGGTTACAAGAAGAAAAGAGAGTTGATTTGATTTGGTTTTGCTTAGGGTGGGGTCTCTTCAATACAATGACAGCTTTGTTCATTATTTAAAAGTGAAGTATCAAGCAAAACGCCTGCAACGCATCCCAAGCTAGGATATAGTTAAAACCTTATCTCTGGTAGGGACTTGGCTCCATGGGAACCCTGCCTTGCAGGAATGCAGCCAGGTTAACTGGAGTAACAGGTGGTCCTAGCTCAGTTCAGTGATAACCCAACCGTGTGCTAATGAAGAGAAACAATTACCTCCTTGTGCACTGGGTATGGCAGGGAGCTCTGCAAGATTGGAAGGCGTAAATATGATCAGGGAGGAGAAAGAGCTTTTGTTACAAAACTGATAAAAGGACAGTCTATGTATTTTCTTTAGGGTTAACAGAAGACATTTAAAACCTCAACTATCTCCTTTATGTTTTGAAATTCCCTATCTTTTTGTAGGGATTATCTGCTCTTTCACAATTCTTCCAAAGGGTTAATTGGTATTGTTCTCATTTCTGCTTCCCTTCCCCTCCTCCCTGTCTCTCTCTGGGCAGTGAGTCCAGCACAATGCATTGAGTTTAAAGACTCCCAGAGTGTTTTGACTCACACCTTCCATCTGTCTGCTTAGACACTGTGCAACCATCTTTGTCTTTCCTTGATAATGCCATTTGGCAGGCAGGACTTGTTAAGAGAGTGCCTGAATCTGAGTTTTCCTTAGTTTCTTGTACTAATAAACAGCAAAACACATTAATATTTCAGACATTTACTCAGCTTTTTGTCTGCATATCTACATAATGCTTCCTAAAATACCCAGTGTGAAGAATAATTTGTGAGAACAATATGAAACTATTTCTAGGAAATGGTATTTTAAAAATATTTATAATTTGTATATGTGTATAAATTACAAATAGTAATCCAGTATAAAATGAACCAGAAATGTGATAGATCTATATACCTGAAAAGTGTAATTGATAGAGAGTTGGCCTTGTAATCAAGTTCTGTTTCTGATACATATTGCCTATATGACTCTGGGTAAATCAATTCAATAAGCATTTATTAAGAGCCTGCTGTGTGCCAGGAACTCTGCTTAGCCCTGTACACACAAAGAAAGGTAAAAGTCCCTGCCCTTAAGATGCTTATAATCTAACCAGTCCCTCACTCTCCTACCAAATACAAGAGACCATAAGTTATTGAGAAATTAGTATATGCATTGGGAGAGGAAATTTCCTCACTAGGAGTTTCTAATACCAAAGCAATTACAAGTTATATCCAAAAGAAAAAAAACCACAAAAATTCTGAATTTAGCCTACAAGTTCATCAAAAACAAATTCTTCATAGTCCTCATTCAATTTCATAGGTTTTAAGAATCTATGGAATGGCTAACTCCTAGGTATTTATGAGGGAGAATGTTTTATAGGAAGAGATGGGTATATAGAGAAAATTCAGACATCATGAGTTTTGGAGTGGGGTAGAAATAAGCAGAAAATGTAGAGAGAATTTGACATTTTATCTGATTGACATGTCTCAGGCCAAAAAAAAGTGACCTTAAGAATACAGGAAGCAGAGATGGCTTGTTTAACCCTCATGAACTCTGTTAATATTTTAGGCCAGGTTTTGTTTCTCTTTAATTTTGTTCCTCTATAATGTTTGGATATTATAATAAAAGTGCTTGGATAGATATAAGGCATAGGTAGCTATTTTTCTATTTTTTAAGCACTTAACCACCTCAATTCTAAAAACCTAGTTAAATTGACACAATCCTATTAGCTAAATTCTGAAAGAACAAACCAATCATTAGCTGATTTCAGGTTACCATAATAGCTTACTATAATTCACCCAAGACTAATGAGATGAACTCCTAGTTCCACCACTCTAAAATTTCCATAGAAGACGGTATAGAAGCAGAGAAGCTCAAAGTCACCATGAGAATCCTCTCCAACCAATCTTAAAATGACACCACAAAATGAATACAGAAGTGAAAGAACCAACAAAGAGACAGAGTGAAGCAACTTTCAAGAAAAGAGAAACCCCCAAAGTAGGCAGAGAATATTTGGGGCACTGGGGTGAGAGGGGAGCACAATCAGTTGGAGGCTATAGCAAGGAAGGAAGAGTAAGCCAAAAGCAAGCCACACACCCCCACCCCACATCTACTGTTCCAGGTTCAGAACCTAAGTCCAAGCCAATATCCATACCTTAAGACCCTGCCTGGACAAATAGTGGTCCAAGCTAATCCGCACTCCTTGAAATTCCAAATCTTCAGTGAAGTCAGGAATTCTAGCCCAGGGCATTTTGTGATGAAGAAAACTGATCTGTGTGGGTCCAGAGTGGTGTCAGGAGTCCCAGTCTGGGCCTATGACAAGAACATAGATCCCAAATTGAGGCAGTTGGTAGACCCAAAGTGGGGAGCACTCTTAATCCTCTTGCCAAAAGCTCAAGGCAGAGCCCCAGGACAGTGCAATATACTCTGCCTGACAAGATCAAGCACACAGTGAGACCAAAAACTTACACCCAGGCCCAAGGCTAAAATTTCCATAGTATCTATGCTTCCTTTTAATAATCAATCAAAAAGGATTTATTAAGTATTGTAAGAGAAGACTTGCACAGAAAGGGCTTTTGGAATGTTGCACAGAGACTTGAATGATAGGAGAGGCAGTTGGAAGGAACAGCAGAGAACTCTGGGAAAAGGAATTGTAGCAGGGGAGTTCATCCTTAGACCCTGGAGTGGACAGAGCTCATACGTCGCCTCAGGATTCGAATCCCTGAATACCTGAGGATTTCCCAACCTTTTCCTTGTACCTTAAATACCTGTGATTATACCTGTTCTCCTGGACAACAACTTAAGAGGGCTGACTGAACATTTTACAGTGGCTTGAGGGGCTTTGCCTGGAAAGTACACTGAGCCTGCCTGAAGATGATTTACTCTCTCTGGACCAACTATAGAAAGACATTGCAACTCGTCATTTAGATTAGGTTAGCAGTTAGAAGGAAGAAGGAATCAAGAACATTTTCTGGCTGGAGCCTTTTTGCTTTGGCTTAGGCCAAAAGAGACTCCATACCACCTTTGTGTTTAGACTAAGGCTTTCCTTTTCCCACTTTCCAAAACCCTTCCTTGAACCTGTTCATTAAACTACTACTTTGAGATAATACACAGTCAGCTAAATCCTTTGTGAGGGAAAAGGGCTTGTAGGGTGAGGGTTTACTTAGGAGTGAAGAGCTCTCTATAGCCCCAAGTATTGTCAAATCTTGGGGTGTCCATCATTGCTTTTCACCCTAGCTGGAGTTGACCAG
The DNA here is from genome assembly GCF_016433145.1 of Gracilinanus agilis. NCBI lineage: Eukaryota > Metazoa > Chordata > Mammalia > Didelphimorphia > Didelphidae > Gracilinanus > Gracilinanus agilis. Next base: position 321,322,287 of record NC_058133.1, on the reverse strand, counting down.
GAGGGACATTGGGGAAGGTCAGGCATAAGCAAAGCCCTGACCAACAGCCAAAACCTATTTCCTTCAGTGTCTCTGCCCTGGCCAGACTCCTGCTTGCCTTTTCATGTCCACCATATCCAACACTGTCAGAGTGAAGCCACTGTTTCTCTGTCAGGAAGAAAAGAGGTTTCCCTACAGGTGAACTAGTCAGTCCATCTTGACTAGGATCAGCAACATCTACTAAGGGAACTCTCTTTCAGTCCCTTTAATATTTCCATCCTCCATTAGATAACTATCTGGGAGAGAGGGCAACCATCAGCACTCTGCCCAGATGGGGAGGGAGTTTCCCTGGAGGGGTTTGTTCATTGGCTCTTGTAATGCAAGGTGGCTAACAGAAACCTTTGCTTCTGTAATTTCTAACGGTCACAAAAAGTCAGTTAAAGATCTTAGAATCTTCAGAAAGTCAGTTAGAACTTGAAGCTATAAATAGAGGTGAAGTCCCAACTGACAAGGCTTTTGCCTTCTGGCTTTCGCTTTGGCTGGAGGCTTTTGCTTTGGCTTAGCCTGCTTAGAACTTTTGGCTTGGCTTTGACCTAATTGCTTCAGCCCTGGCCTGTGCTTATCTTGTCTTGGGGGAATTTAGAACTATCTCATTTCTCTGGACCTCTCCCTGATCTCTCCATCTACATCCCTCCCCTTCCCCTGAATTTCCTTTGGGTCCTGGGTGGAAGGGAGGGCTTGGTGATTGAACATTGTGGGTTTAGTTTCTATAGACAAGTAGAGTATCCTCAAATAAGTTACCCCTAGTTTTAGTGATTTGATAAAGACTTTACTTAAAATCTTCCTGACTGGGAGAGTAGGCTCTCTCAGTCTAAACCTCTCCTGCGACCCTTCCCCCACCATCACCCCTCTCCCTAGCAGCAATTAGAAAACCCTAAACCCCTCTCCCCTTCTGACTGACCCTGGTATTAACAAATCCCCTTGTTACCTATTCAAACCCTCTGGTGAATCATTGTGTCAAAAATTAAGACAAGGGCTAAAAGGGAAGGAATCATTTTCTTTTATTTTCTTGAGGGAACTGTGGGCATCCATCTTGGCAGGAAGTGGTTACCCAAGATTTCCTCCTGCTAACAGTTTCTCTGGAAGGAAGGAGCCCCTTCGACTCCTCCCTTGAGGAACTTTGGAAACTGACTAGAGAAGCACTCCAGCCTGAGTTAAAACATTTCTGACTGACCCAACTCCTTTGTACCTATAGAAATACCTTTCTTTGCCTGAAGGGTTTAGCCCATCTTCCCCAATATCCTCTGTTTCTAGCCTCTGTGAATAAATCTGTTTGAGTTGCCCTCTCCTACATACCCCATTTCCTTTATCTCCTATATGCCTTTCCATACCTTCATTCTTCCTCCAATCACCTTATAATCACCTGTATCCCCTTTATCCTTCCTCACACCCAAATTGCCTTCGAGACCCACTCAGATTACTTAACTTTTTTTATAACACTCTCTCAAACAACCTACAAACCCAACACATCAGGGGTCTCCCTCTATCTTTTTAACAGTATTTACAATGCTTGGCTGATAAGCGGTACCAAAAATTTCAGAGTCCTGGTCCTCAGAAGGCTTATATTCTCTTTGGTGTGAAGATTAGCATACATGAAATAATGTAAAAATAATTATGTTGTTTAATTATGTAGCATTGCCTGTTCACTATAAGTGTAGTAGAGATAGATGATTTCTAATCTCTTCCAGATAAAAAATTTGATCACTATAGGCCATGGTAATTTGGAAATATTTCCAGTAGATTATAAACTTCCTGAAGGCAGGAGCTATATTTTCCATTTTGTATATTCAAGTGCCTTGCATATCACAAGTTCCTAATATAGGTGCAGATGACTTCCAGTTTTATATGTCTTTTTCTACTTTCTTGAGCTCCATAATCGCAACACATTGCCTATTGTACATTTCTATTTAACATTTCAAAAGTCCTAAAGACACCTCAAGCTCAACCAATCCAAAAAGAAATTCATCTTTTCCCCCAAACCCTTCCTTCTCCTGAGCTTCCAGACTTCTTCTGAGGGAACCACCTCCCTTAGTCACCAAAGTTTTCAACATTGGCATCATCTTTAATTCACTGTTCCTCACACCCTGTATCCAATCAGTTGTTAAGACTTATCAATTTTATTTTCACAAATTTCTTGAATTAATCTCTTTTCTATATCCAAAGTCCCCATATAAAAACACCTATCTCTTGGACTATATAAATAGATTTTTAATCTCCTTGCCTCAAGTATCTCTGCTTTCCTAAAAGACTATTTTATGAACCAACACAAAGTAAGAACTCACACAGTCAGAAGAAGCAATACAAAGACACTCTAAAGGTCTCTTTGAAGGACAACTTTTGTCTCAATTGTGAGTCACGGGGGGCACTGGCACAAGACCACCACCATGTCATGCCCTCATCAAAGAAGGTTCTGTGCTCTATGAGCAAAGCAGAAGTACAGGAGCTCAAAAGAAATTTGGGATGCATACATTTAGAAACATCTCCATCCCAAATGTTCATTTGAGATATATTTTCCCCACCAAACATTCTGAGCTCATATTGGTCTGATCAGCCACAGTTGGAAACATTGTACATTGGTCTCAATATAGTGATGCCATTTTGGTTCTCTCTGAGTAAAAAGGGCAACAGCCAACCAACCAGAATACTAAGAGGTTAAGTAATTTGCTCAGGACACACAATATGTGTCATAGAGAGGGCTTGAAACCAGGTCTTCTTACCTCATAGTCTAGATATCCACTAGCATTCTGCCTCTCTGTGTTAGAAAGTAGTACAAAGTAAGAGCAACTATGTAGAGACCAGAGTACAGATAACTCTGAAAGGCAAGAAATTTCTGTAGTCTCTTGAGTAAGGAAGTGACTTAGTGAAAATAGAGTTTTAAGATCTGTCTAGTTATGATACAAAAAAATATGTTGGAGGGAAGATGGAAAAGAGAAAGGGAGATCATTTAGGATGTTTTTACATTAATATAGGCATCAGGCAATGAGAGGCTGAGCTAGGATGGCAGCAGTGGAAATGATAGGACAGGGGAAATCAGAAGACAATTCCAAAAAAGAATGGAATGTGGTGAAAGATTTGCCACAAGTACAATAACCTCATGTCCCAGATTTTCTAGATAGTCCTCATTTCAAGGAAATAAAGTTTTCTTCTAAAATAGATCTTTCTATAAAACCATGAATCCTAATTTTTGGTTAGTAAAATAGGGTTACCATAGATATAGAAAAGGAAACATTACTTCAAAATTTTTACCTGGCTAAGCAAAATGTAATGCTAACTAATGAAATATTACATAGCTATTAGCAATGACAATTATATATCTGCTGACTATGTTCATAAATGGATATGTCTGAAAAATTCTAAATAAAATGAACACAATGAAATAGTATGTGTATACCAAATATAACTATTTAAAATATATACACATTAAAGATGGGAAGAAAATTTGGCATGACAGAGTTTAGTATTCATTAGGATTTGTGTTTGGAAGTTGGAAATTTTTTCCTATTAAAAATTTTATACACAAAAGTTCCCTATCGACAAACATATCAAGTCTAAACTTTACTGTCTGCCTTTCAAAGCTATCTATAATCTGCTCTCATCCTACCTAGTTACCCTTATTTTATGCTCCTCTCTAACACAGAGACAGACTGATTAATCGTCAGCTAGACCTGATTTCAAATCTGGCCTCTGACACATATTGTATGTCCCTGGACAAATTGGGAGTCTGGAATAACTCCCCACAGAGTGTGGAGAAAAACCAGACTTGGAATGGGGAAAAAGAAGGGTTCAATTCTCAGACATGATAACCTTAAAATGATAGTGATATTCATACATCTTTAAGTTTAATTTCCATTATTCACATTTCTCCAACATTTTCTTTTTTAAAAAATACTTCAGTTATGTTTTGTTTTTCCCTATTACATGTAAAAACAATTTTCAGCATTCTGAATTTTAAATTCTCTCCTTTCCTCTTTCCTCTCTCCTTCTACCTCCCTGAGATGGTAAGCAATTTGACATGTTATGCATGTGTTATTATACAAAACACATTTCCATACTTGTCATGTTGTAGAAAAAATATTAAAAAGTGAAGAAAAAAGTGAAAAATGGTATGCTTCAATCTGCTTTCAGACTCCATTAGTTCTTTCTCTGGAGGTGAATAGCACTATTTGTCCGAAGTCCTTCAGAATTGTCCTGGATCCTAAGAATAATTAAGTTATTCACAATTGTTCATCATATACTATTACTATTACTGTGTACAGTGTTCTAGTTCTGCTCACATCACTCTGTGTCAGTTCATGTTAACTATTTCCAGGTTTTTATGAATTCTCCTACTCATTATTTCTGATAGCACAATAGTATTCCAATACAATTATATACTACAACTTGTTCAGTCATTCCCCTTTTGATGGGCATCCGCATAATTTCCAGTTCCTCAACTATCAAAGAAAAAGGTGCTTTAAATATTTTTGTACAAATAGGTCCTTCTCCCTTAAAAAATCTCTTTGGTATACAGACCTAGTAATGGTATTCCTAGATCAAAGGGTATGCACAATTTTATAGCCCTCTGGGCACAGTTTGAAATTGCTCACTAGAATAATTGCTTCAGTTCACAATTCCACCAAAAGTGCTTTTGTGTCTCAATTTTCCCACATCCCCTCCAACATTTATCATTTCCCTTTTCTGTTTTATTAGCCAATCTGATAGGTGTGATGTGGTACCTCAAAGTTGTTTTAATTTATGTTTCTTTAATCTCATGTTTTGGAGCATTTTTTCTTATGACTATAGATGGGTTTGATTTCTTCATCAATTTTGGTGTAGGTCTCATATACCAATGAGAAAAAGTTATGTTCCTTTCTATTCCCATTCAATTTTTTCCAGAGATCTATCATATCTAACTTTTCTAAAATTCTATTTACCTCCTTATTTCTGATTTATTTTTTGGTTAAGTTTATTTAGTTCTGAGAAAGGAAAGTTGAGGTCCCCCACTAATATAGTTTTACCATCTGTTTCCTCTTATAATTCATTTAAATCTTCTTTTAAGAATTTGGAAGGTTTCCATTTGTTGCATATATATTTAGTGTTAATATTACTTTATTGTCTATGGTACCTTTTAGCAAGACAATTTCCTTCCTTATCTCTTTTCATTAGCTCTATTTTTACTTTGGAAAAGCAGTTGTGAAGATGGGATTTGAATATAGGTAAGAAGTCAAAGTTGATTAAAAGAAGTAAATTCAGAGTCATGAATCATTGAAATCATAGATGAAGTCATACAACTGAGGAATCACAGTTGCTAAAATGCTAAGATGCTGAAAAGAAAAGGTTATATAAATATAAAATTGTATTACTTTGATGACTAAAAGATTTGTGCTGGTGATTAATCTATTTTTCTAGGAGAATTTTAAGATAATAAATCCAACAAATTATAGGCCCGAATTCTAGTGATACTGACAGTCACCTAGATCAGTGCCTTTATTTTACAGATAATGAGACTTGAAGCTCAGAAAGATGGCATGATTTACCCAAGGGCACACACAATTAGTGGAAAAGCTAGGATTAGAATCCAAGTTCCCTAATTTCTTGTTCAGTGCTCTTTCCACTACATTATATAAGAGAAAATACTCTGGCCACATTCTCCCAGAGCAAAACTGGCTATATTTCCTTAAGGGGATCCTTAAAGTATTGGGACATGTTTTCGAATGCCATAGTCTTAAATAGACATTCCAGTGTTACCCTCCCTACTGTGACAGTTCCAGTTCCAACTATCCAATTCACAGCAATTTCTTTTTATAAATGGACACTGACTTTGAAGACATAGAAAGTAGAGAAGAAAAAGCATTCATGGCTTGCCTACACTTTATGGGCACCCTCTCCCTCTGCTACCTCTGTCTCTGGGGAGACTGGATTCAGACAATGCAGTTCCTACATAGCACTACACAAATTTAAATCTAAATGCAGCATTACTGGTTGATGAACTGTTGTTTCAATTTCTCCTAGGATAGATGTGGAAGGTCTCTGAGGAGACCTTCCTTGGGGCCTGAAAGCTGGACAAACTGGCAACAAACCCTAGCACAGACTTTATTTCTAGATCTCTTGGTAATTTGCTTTCTTGACCTTTCAAAACTTAGGTTGTAGCCTCCAATCTTTTTCTCCTAAAACAAAAAGAGCAAAGAACTGAGGCCTGTATTCATGTCTCATCTCAGCTATAAAGCCCAAGGCTTTTCTCCACATATTATTTTATCTCTTCTTCCACCAGATGCTGTCAGGCCTAAAGGAGACAGCTAAAAACAAAGGCCAAGGTGGAATAGTGCTATTAGAATATACATGTCCCTCCTTTCTGGCTACAAAGTGTTTCCTTTTCCCCATATAGTTAACATACTGGAACTGGTTATAGAATATCTAAGAATGTTCTAAAATCCACATGCTCCTAAAAACCTGGGCTCACTGGCCAGTTCCCATCACTTTTGCTGTGTGCTCTCTGCTTCATGCTGGCTCAGGGTGAGAGAGGGCCAGACCCCTTTTACAACTCTCTATAAGATCATGGGAAAAAATGGTCCTTCAGATGGAGATATGTATATAGAGAAGGACCTAGATGGATTGGTGGTGAAAAATCCACCTAATGACCTTCCCAGGGCCAGTGAAATGCAAACCTCCTTGAGACTATATTGAAAAACACAAGAGTTAAGTTTATTTTGCAACTTAAGGTTAGGGAACTGATAGTCAAGAAAGAAAAAAAAATGTCCCTGATTCTACAGATCTAAATCTCCAACCAACCTTCTATGCCTCTCTCATGAGAGAGCCCTTCTGATCTTCTAAAACTTCCTACCAGCAACCTATTCTTATCTAAAACCCAAAACCATCTGACTAACTACTTACACTAATTGTCCCAAATTTTTAATCAGTTAACCCTTAAATTGTCTCTAAAAGGCTATTGAGAACAGACTGAGTCCTTCCCCAAGCCTGGGGTTGGCATCTAAGGTAAAAAACCCCAAAGTCCCAGATGTTAAAATCTTTGGATTACCTCAGCCAAATTGACACAACACTGCAGGGAAAATCAGATCATCTAGATATCTTTCAAGGCACAAAAACCTCCAAGTTTCTCCACAAACTGGTCAGTTTATGGAGCTGATGGAGCTGCTGTTCTCCCTTCCAGCTCAGAGACAGGAAAAACAGTGAGGAGTCAGTTAACTCCCAAATCTCTCCTCTATGGGCCTTCTCATTCCAGAATCTTTTCCCAGGATTCATGGATAAATTTTCTTCTCTCCCTTTTAGAGACAATTTTGCATTTTCCCTTACCCCTTATCTCTTTATTCCTACAGTCATTTATGTATAAGAAGGAAAAAATAGGTTTTTAGGAGATTCATTTAATTTATACACACTATGACCAATTAATAATCATTATAATAATGAATAATAATCACAATAATCATCTTCATCATAATAAATCAATAAACATTTATTAAGGGTCTATTATGTGTTAGATGTGGCATAGGTTCTGTTCAATCAATAAACACTTATTAAGTGCCTACTATGTTTCATGCACTGTCCTAAGCACAAGCCATTCAACAAGAGGCAAGGCAGGTCCTGCCCTCATGGAACTTACAGTCTTTCAGGAGGAACAATTATGAAAACAAAAATGTATGAAGCAAGCTACATATAGGATAAACAGAAATTAATTAATATATAGAAGGCACTAGAATTAAAAGGTGTTGGGTAAGGCTTTCAATAAAAGCATTTTATACAAATTATATTAAATGCTGAGGATCCAAAGGCAAAAATGAAACAGTCCCTGTTGCTAAGGAGCTTCTGTTTCATCAGATTAATTAGGTTAATTCATTTATTGATAGACTGGGTAAGACGGTCCAAAAATGCCCAAGACAGGATCTAACCTCAAGAAACTTACAGATGCACAAATCACAACAGAAGGGAGTATGTTTTCTATGACCACTAGAATATCAGTTTCAATTACTGGCAGGCAACAAACTCAAATTCTATACCTGCTGTACATTTTAGCTGTCATAACTAGGTACTTATCAGTTGTGAGGAAGGGACACAAAGGCAAAAAAATATGGGGAGATTATGACTATCTTGAATTGGTTTGTGATACTAATAATCAAGAAAGAATGACAAAAAGTCATATGAATATAAAGGAATTATAAGCCATCTTTAATCTACCTGCTCAGCACGATCTCTATCTACATTATTACTATAGACGTATCCAGTAAAAATCTTCTATCCATAAGCAACACTCAGAAGTAGGCACATGGTTAGGATGTTTTAGGGATGCTAGAGAAATGATGGAACAAAAACTGAATACTATATTCATTTATAATATATAATAAATACTATATTTATAAGACCAGTGGAAAGAAAAAGGAGTCAGATATTTCTACCTTTTTGGAAATCTCAATAGCAAGGCTCCATCTCAGGGGAAGCTATCAGAGACTAGTAGCAATAACAAAGATATGGGTCAAGTCCCTGGTGGTAATGGGTTGGGCAATCAGTACATGATTTTTGTTGGTAGGCACTCTGGTGGACAAGTGACTAAAGCTATTCTCATTCATGTTGACCAGAGAAAAGAGAGGGATTATGCTTAAAGTCAACAGCATTTATTGATCATCTGAAGTTCTCTGCCTTTGTTCTTACCAATTCCTTTACCTAGAATAATGCCCTATCTTGGCCTTTTGAAATCCTACCTAGCTCAAATGCCACCACTGCTGTGATGTCTCCTTGATCAGACTCCCAAACACTAAGCTAGAAATGCACTCTCTCTCCCTCCTTTTAACAACCTTTTAACAAAGTTCTGAGCAACAGTACCTTGCTCAGAACTCTCTCATGAAACATCACAGTCTACCTTAAGTTGTAATTTTCAGTATGCTCATTGAGAATAGATATCTGCTCTTCCTAATATATCAAGCAAGCACATGCTGAATAAATCCGTCTTTTGCACTGTACTATATTGTGATGGGGAAGCCACAAAAGACCCAGGTTTAATTGGATGTTTTACAATTTAATACTGAGTAAAAATGTCAAAATAAAACAAATCCCAAAGCATCCCTTTATTATGCCCTGGCTTTTCTGTGTTCCTACTACAAAGTTCAAAAATAGCCTATTATTGTTGCACTCTTTTCAAAAAGAGGTAAAAATGTCTCCCCCCCCACCCCACAGTCCAGAAGAGAAGGGCGAGGTGTCCAAGTCATAAGCTAAAAAAAAATCAGTGGGCTAAGGAAGGTCATCAAAAGTGTTCTCTGCTTCCATGGAAGATAATACTCAAACCACTATAGATGGGTAATACCATTGTGGTACTGGTAGCCTTACAATAGGGAAGAATTTGGGATGGGGTAGAAAGGAGAGAGAAGTCAGAGACAGAGACAGAGAGAGAAGAAGAAGAAGAAGAAGAAGAAGAAGAAGAAGAAGAAGAAGAAGAAGAAGAAGAAGAAGAGTATTCTAGTTTTCTGTATATTATTTTCTCTTTTAAGCTACTTATTGTTCTGATTCTTTCCTTAAAATCTTTTGATTCTTTTCTTCTAGGTATACAGCTAGTCATTGTGGAAAATTCATTTTTTTTCCTTTGAGTCACTGCTTGCAGTTTTTACAGTTATTTCACTTCATCTTTTCAGAGATCTGTAAATATATAGTAATTTTTATACTGGTTAATGGTTTCCTTGATTTACTCATTTCTCTAGTTTTAGTCCCTAAATTGGGGAATTGTTAATGTGGGGCCAGGCTCCACCCTTTGATATGTTTTTGGTTAAGGTTGTTAGCCTTGCTTTGGCCTTACCTTAGGTTCCTATATCCTTTTGTTTGCCCCAGTATCCTTTACTTTTCCTCCATTAATCACTGTCCCAGAGTAATCCCATATAACAAATGGTAATTTTAAAGGTGACCAAAAAAAAAAATAAGAAAAAACAACAAACCCAACATAACTGATCAATCTGTTGAAAAAATCTAAAAATTGAACAATGTCTAACATTTGTGGACTTCCCACCTTTGTGAAGGGTGTAATGCATGGTTGCAGCAGAAGCTTTTTGCTTTTGCAAATTCAACTGTAAAAGCCCTGGCAGTTAGAAGTTTTAGAATGTTCACAGAAAAGCAGTTGGAGCCTGGGACTATAAATAGTCCTGAAGCTCCAACTGGGGGGCTTTTTGCCTGTTGGCTTTTTGCCTGTGGCTTTTGCTTTTTGGCTTCTGCCTTGGCCTGTGCTTATTGTCTTAGGGGCATTTGGACCTAGCCTGATTTCTCTGGACCTCTCTCTGATCTCTCCATTTATATCCCTCCTGATTTCCCTGAATTTCCCTTTGGGCACTAGGAGGAAGGGTGGTTTTGGTGGTTGGACATTGTGGGTTTTAGCTTCTGTAGGCAAGTAGGACATCCTTAAATCAAGCTACCCCCTTATTTAGTGAATCTGATAAATACTTTACTTCAGGGTAGTGAATCCTTCCTGACTGGGAGAGCCTGTATCTCTCAGTCTGACCTTCTCTGTGACCCTTCCCCAGCACCAGCTTCTCCCTAGCAGCAGCTACAAACCCTGAAACCCTCTTTCCCTTAGCCTACTTCTAACATCAATAAATCCCCTTTGTTATCCACACAAAAGTCTTTGGTGAATAATTGTGTTGAATATTAAGGCAAAGGATGAAGAGGGTAGAAATTATTTTCCTTTTATTTCTTGAGGGAAATATAGGCATCCATCTTGGGCAGGAAGTACCCAGCTGAGACTTACTGCAGGCATCAATTTATCTAGAATCTACTGATCCAATCAAAATGAAGTTAGCCAGTATAACATTTATCCTGTCTAGAATTTCAATGATTTGCTGGTCACTAATGCAAGGTATCATAGATTTAGTAGCCTGGCCATTGGTCCATCAAGACTTAGATTTTACACAACACAACAACCTTAGGTATCTAATGCAATGCAGGACTGATTTATTAGAAAAAAACATTTGTGGACTTCCCACCTTTGTAAAGGGGAGTTTGGAAATGTTTTCTCATCTCTCTTACTTTCAGCCATGTTTACTCTTTGTAATTTTACAATTTTCCCATTGGATTTTGTGTGTGGTTGTTATTTCCATTTCCATTATTGTAGTTATTGTGTATATTGTCTTTTTGATTCTACTTACTTCATTCTTTAATAGCTTATGAAACCTTTATTGATTCTCCTAACCATTTGATCCCTTTCTCTTTTAACTATTTTGTATTGAACTACTTTACTTATTTATATTAACTTCATATTTGCGATAAATATATACATCCTATACATCTTTGCATAAGCTCCTTGGGGAGGAATTGTTTCATTCACAGAACCCAACACATTGCTTAAAAATAGCAGACATTTAATAATACATGCTGATTGATTAATTATTGAATAAATGCTTATTGACTAAGATTTGATCTTTTTGCTCCATTTTCTGCTTTGACTGGTTTGCCCCTCCATAGGCAACTTAATTGTCCCTTATTCTCCCACTCCAACTTTTCCTCCTTTTTCCCCTTTTTAATCATGTTGACTTTTCCCCATAATGTACTACTTAAACAGATGAAACTTTCTCATATTAATGACCTTCATGTTAATATTAAACCAACTAGTAACGAATCCATGCACTGTGCTAAATTCAGCCCACAAAACTGTTTTTCTTGTAAGTACATTAAGCATTTTCCTCCATCCCTCAATTCTGTTAATGGTATTAATCTACATAGAAAGCCCATTCTTTAAGGTGAACAGAACATTAGCCCAGCCCTTGTTGAATTATCACAGATTCCAAATTAGTAAGGTTTGAATGAATAAATCAAATTGTATCTTAAGACCTTACCCATTCAGCCTACAAGAATACAAATTCACTATTATCAAGGGTACTTTTCTCCTGGAAACAAGCTAGAAAATTTTTAGCAGGCCAAATGGGAGCTATAGATGGATTATTACAACATGTGAAATTTAAATTAGTTTTGGAGAAGGCTGCAACTCAGGGATGCTAACATTAGCCAGCCAATGATCTGTGCATCCCAACAAGCTAATTTAATGGTGCTGATGACAATCTTCCTTCTTTAACTAGTCCAAATGTAAATAAACGTACTAAACATAATTATATTGGGATGCTGTTGCACAATAACATAGTTATCACAATTTGGGGTCATTCCCAATGTAATGTAATTACTTTAATTTTCACATTTCTCTATTAATAGCTCTTAGAATTTTTTTTCCATTTCACAGTTCTTCCTTAAAAACCTATGCTGGATTTTTTTCTTGTTTCACAAGACTGTAAATATTTATATTTCTGAAATATAATTCAGAAGACTCAAAAAATTTTCAACAATCATTGTTTTTCTCTTGTGAATAGCCATGCAAATTTATCAGAAACCCAGACATAAGCAAAATCAGGCCAGAGGTAAGCACAAATCAAAGTGTACATTCTAATAAAAAATTAAAATGTGACCCACAGCAATTATTCTGCATTTCTACAGGTTGATAATGTTTCCTGTCACTGTAATTCACCATCACTTTGATGCCAAATTGTCTACAAAGTTTGCTGATAGTTCCTATTATCTGTTTATTAAAACTCCATGTTTTACAGATTCTCTGACCAAATGTATTAGAAAAATAGATAGCTTCTGCTCATTTTAGATCATAGCAATTCAAAATTGTGAAAGTTTAAAGGCATAAATATGTCTAGATGACATCTTTTGAATTAATATATACTACCAGTAGTCTTCATTTTAGAAATATCATTTAGAAATAAAGCTTACATTTCAGTACTCTTCTATATAACTCCACAAAAATTCCACATAATCACAAGCATTAACGTTAATTGCTTTGATATGGTTGTCCAAAGTTTTTTTTATTTTATTTTATTTTAAATTATTTTACATCTAAATTTAAAACCTATTCCCCATTGGTATGAATAATTAGTTTTCTTCTACACAGCAATGAATCTGCTGAAATATTGAGATTGTTCAATTGGGAGTTTAAGTTAAATGAAAAGTATAAAATTAATTATTGGGACACTGGACATCAAAACCCCTCTATTCTTCGAGTATCTCTCTTCCACATTTAAGATTTCTCCTCTTGTTTCCCAAACTCCTTTTCAGAGCTTTTCCTTTCATAGTCCCATTAATGATATTGGATCACTGATTCTCAAATTATACAACCTGACTTTAATATCCTTAGGGTTAGAGTACCTGTGGCCATGTTTTTTTAGGGCTGTGTTATTTCATTGATATGGGAAACTCATTGTACTATCTATGTAATATTATTGTTTGAGAAATAAACATTCTCAATCTATTCCGTTTTCCCTAGGTTTATTATTAGCCCACTTTGAGTGGCTATATATCTTACTTAAGAGATTATGTAGCATTAAGAAATTTAATACAATTTGCCCTCTGTCCTCTGCAAACAGAATTAGCGAAAAGACCATTTAGGGGGAATCTAACTTCTAAAATTCCTTCGTGGTGGCAAATACCTTTGGCAAACCTATATCTTCCTGTTTTGTAGTTGGCTTGATATTAGTAACTGGAGAATTTCTGAATAATTCATCAAGAAATATGATGGTAACATGTACACAGAAGATCCTTTGCCAAGATGCAGAACTATGGGGTGTGGAATAATATATGGACATATGGAATAATATGATGGTGTAGAATAATATATTGAATAATATGATGATAAACTCAGAGGATGTATTGCCTAGGTTAGTTTTTCTCATCAATTTTTTTCCTGTGTGATATAGCCTTGTCCTCTTCCATCACCACCCCACCCCACTAAACACTTGGTGGAGAGGGATAAAGAAATGAGAGTCTATTGGGAATAAAGGTTATATAAAAATGAAAAATATCAACAATTTTTAATATTTAAGGGATACACTTTATTGGAAGACAGCCTAAATTTTCCTCCTACACATTATATCTATTGTTCTTCATTCTTCCCTCTGAAGTCAAGCTAAACTTGAACACATTTAAACTTTTTTCCACATAATAATTCTTCAAATCATGCCCTCTCTCATGCCCCCTCAAGTTTTTTCTTCTCAAATTAACTATTCCAAGTTCCATCACCTGATCTTCATATGGCATGATGGTCTTTTACCATTCCAGCCACCCTCCTTTTATACACTTTCTAGATTATTATCACTTTCCTTTTTAAAATGTTTTACTTAAAAAATTGTACACTATTGTGTATAGTGTGTATCCAGATGTGGTCTGATCAGGAAAGAGGGCACAGCAGCACTATTTTGTGCTTATAACATAATCTATTCCTGGAAAGTGTCTCTTAACAAAGCCACATCACATTAATGGTTTAAACTAAAACCTTCTTATCTTTTTCAGATGGAGCGGAATTTAGCCACTTCTCCTATTTGGCATTCCAAGTCCTTCATAACCTAGGCTCTTCCTACCTTTTCAATCTTGTTATACCCTACTCTCTGCCACATGCTTTTTGCTCCAGTGCCATTAGCCTCATTGCTGTTTCAAAAACAAGACACTCCATCTCCTCAGTTCACAGGCTTTTTCTCTGGCTATCCCCCATGCCTAGAATGCTGTTCCCCTTCAGCTTCACTGCCTGGCTTCCCTGGCTTTTAAAGCCCCAGCTAAAAGGCCACCTTTTATAAGAAGCCTTTTTTAATATCTCTTCATTGTAAAGTCTTCACTTTATTATATACTGTTTATCCGGTATATAGCTTGATTGTACGTCTTTGTTTCTTTTTCTCCCATTAGATGGTGACTTCCTTGAGGGCAAGTACTATCTTTTGCCCCTCTTTTTGTATCATCGGTGCTTAGTACAGGTGTCTGACACATAGGCAGTGCTTAATAAATGTTTATTAACTGACTGACCTGTGCAATATTTATTTTCTGAGTCCAAGTGCATGACTTTAGACTCATGGTCCCCAAATGTAATCTCATTAGGTTCAATTCTACTCACCTAGAGCCAGATTTCTCTCTCACAACTCTAGAGTATACTCTGAGAAGTTAAGGTATTTCTTCTCTCCTGCCACTGGGTCCAAACCCCACCAGATGTATTTCACCCCATTGCTAGATCACACTAGCATCCCAATTCTATGATCTCTTACACAGATCATGATTCTCTGAGAAGCAAGTTTCCTGTTTCATTTATGTAGAGAAGTTACATCAGTCAAGCTAATGCAATCTGCCTTTTTGCTAAACCCCTATATGCTATAATAATTTAGAATAGTGGCTATAGGTTGGGATGTCAAAGAAGGCTATAGTATCGAGGTGGGATTTGTCTTGGGAATTTCACTGCATAATAATAAAGAGCAAAGTTCTCTTTTAAGAGAATAACATTTTTTAGCCTTTTTTTTTCCTTTTTGCACAAAGTGTTGTGTTTTTCCCCCCTGTTTTTGTGGGAGCATGTTGGGAACTAAAGTATAATAAAATGGATAGGAAAAATCTGCTCTGCAAAATGGCCACCCTACACATATCTTTTCAGGAATGCATCTCATGTGTGAAATGAGATCAAGCTTCACAGGAGTTTTGTAGGAGAAAGTGAGCTAGCTGTCTCTTTGTAGTTCTGACCTTGAAATAATACAGAGTGAACTAGTTTTAAGGTATTGATTTAGCAAGGAAAGAGAACAGTAGTGGACAGAGCTGAGTACATACAGCACGGTAGGAGAAAGGGAGGGTGAAGGGTGGAAATAATTTTTAAAGCTAAAGAGTCAATGAGGTTGTTAATCTAATTCAGATGAAAAGAAAAAGATTTAGGGAGATAAGGATAGAGCCCAATAAATGCCCTAAAATGAGGAACCTTAAGGAATGTTAAGAAATTGTTAATAATTTACATTTATATGGCACTTTGAAGTTTACAAAGTTCTTTTCTCACAACAACTTTTTGAAATAGGTAGATTAAGTATTATTATGCACAGATGAGGCAATTGAGATTTAGAGACGTGAATTGAGTTGCCCAATAGTCTCTGTAACTCCTAAGCCTCAGAGGTGGGATTCTAATCTAGGTCTCTCCAGAGTTCTGGTATCTCTAACACTCATACTACTACATCATGCTGACCCGTGGCAGGTGGCAAGCCAACAAACGGGTCTTTTAGAGATGAGATCAAAGGGGATACTTGAAAATGACTCAAGGCCTGGTATGCCACACATACTTAAACCTATAAAAGTGTTCCTTCTAATAATTCAATATTTCAGAGAGCTAGAGTTATCAGAAACAATCACCTGTGTGTACAACAGATTTCATTTGGATGGATTAAAGTTCAAATCACCACAAAGCTGCTTACTTCTTTTAATCCAGGACAAAAAAAAATGTGAAGGGCAAGTAACAGCATTAGAAGCAGGAGCAGACAATTCAGAGAGGGAGTGTGGGCATACATAGATGAATTATCAGGAACGAGGACAAAAAGAAAAGCAGCAAGGTGAAAGGGAAAGATTTTTTTTTTAAAAAAGGAATTTTAAAAAGGTCATAGTTAAGATGATAAGACAAAAGTTCAGTTGAGAAGTATTACTCTAAATGTGAGGAGAATTTAGGCCAACTAAAGGGCTCGATGGTTATGCCATCTGTTTACTCCCACCCATCAACCAGAAATAGAACTTCATGAAGAAAATGAGCCACGGAATGGGATTATTCCCTGCCTCACTCTCCAAAACGCTGGTTCCCAAAGCATCTTGCCCTTTCCCATAATTTTTTGTCTCCATTAGACAATTTGAAGTATTGTGACAAAAGACCTTGAGTGGACTGTTCTACGATAGCATAAATCAATTTTAATATCAAAATGTCCCAAAGTGACTGAAATTTCCAGACTCTAATTGATGTCTCTAGGATGCGTGACTGTATCATCTCCGTAGGACTTTCCTCTACCATGATCCGTGCTGAGAAACTTCTTCACTAACCCCCTTTTCTGGTCCTCATTTATATCTTGTCTTTCTCTATTAGAATATAAGCTCATTGAGGCAGAGAGGTGACAGTGGATAGAGCACCAGGCCTGGAGATATGAGGTCTTGGGTTCAATTCTGGCCTCAGACACTTCCTAGCTGTGTGACCCTGGGCAAGTCACTTAACCCCCATTGCCTAGCCCTTATCACTCTTCTGACTTTGAACCAATATACAATATTGATTCTAAAAAGGAAGTTAAGGGTTAAAAAAAAAGAATGTAAGGTCATTGAGAGCAATGATGGTCTGCTTCTATATATATTTCCAATGTTTAGTTAGCATAGAGTCTAGATACATAGGAAATACTTAATAAATGCTTGTTGATTAATTGATTGACTCCAAAGAACACATGGTAAAGGAAATTACAAATACCAAAGCAGCCTGATGCTTAGGGCACCTGTATGTGTTGACAAGGAAGCTAAATGTGGATACTTTGTTTTCTTATAGTTTTGATTTAAATTTCATGTTTCTTCCAAGGGTAGGAAATTTTTCTTACAGATTTCTTTTTCTATTTTCAGCCAGGCAGAGATTAGAATAAGAAGAGTAGTAACTTAATTTATGTAGTGCTAAATTTTCAGATACTTCACATTTATTATCTCATTTAAGAGAGATAGTTACTACAGATATTGTTCCCATTTTACCAATTGAGCAACAGAATATCTGTTTTCATGGCATACCTATGGCACAAAAAAAGTAGTTGTCAGATATGGGATTTGGGCCCCAATCCTTTTCTTGGTTGTTTTTATTTGTTTTTTCCATTTCTTATATCACTATAGTTATCTGAAATTTCTATCTCCAGCCCAGAGAGACATCTCATATTAAAAATAGTAATTTTTTTGAGAGAAAGAAATCAGCACACTTGATCAATATAATGAAGGAATGAAAACCTGGACAATGTGTATAACACATAAGGATTTCTCCCCTTCATGAAGTGGTAGATTGGGGATGTCTTCCTATATATGTTCATTTAAGTTCTTTTTGATCTTTGTAATAGTGTTACATTTACATTGTTTTTAATCTTAATTTTTACCATTCACTTTGAAAAATTCTCTCCTCCCTCAAGTAGCTTCCCTACTCCTTGAGAAAGCAGACAATATGATATAAAGTATATTTGTGAAGTTATGCAAACATATTTCCTTATTAGCCATGTTGCAAAAAATCAAACAAAAAAACTCCCCCAAAACTCAGTAAAAAAAGAAGAAACAAAGAGAAAGTGAAAAAAGTATGCTTCATTTTACACTAAGAGTTTATCAGTTCTATCTCTGGAGACAGAATGGCATTTTTCCTCATGGGTCCTTTGATACCAATACCATTCTGTCATGGAACATTATGGTGATCAGAGTAGCTATCACTCACAGCTAATCATCATTACAACATTGCTGTTACTATGCACAATGACATATGAGTTCTTCTCACTTTGTGTTGCATCTGTTCATATAAGGTTTCCCAGGTTTTTCTGGAACCATCCTACTTCTCATTTCTCATGACTATGCCAAATGGAATTCTTAAGAGGCAGTATTTCATAATTTTAAATTAATTTATTAATCTACCACTCAAGAAAATCTAAAATGGCTTGTAGACTCCCATGCACAATCTACATGGGCACCAATGACAGCAAACAGGGTAAAAGAGCGAGCTGGGCAATAGAGAACAGGCACCAAGGAGGTGGAACAGCCAGAAGAAAGATTGAGAGAGAGCCCAGGAACTTCCTAGGCATGCCAATAAATACCCCTTGTGACCTTATCTCTCATTTCCTCCCTTGGATATCTCAAGCCATCTCTGATTGGTAAATGTCCGCTAAGAAAGAGGACTTAGAGTCCCCTAATTCCTCCCTCATTACTTCATCACATGAAGAGGCCAGTCTTAGGGATACCAACAAGCCCTTTTTCTTCTTGCCACGTGACTGGGTCACCATAGTCCAAAATGGCAGCTAGAGCTTGCTGATTTCATTACCTAATATCTCAAGTGGGTCAAATGGCTACTTAGTCCTGCCCTAATTCCTGATTTACTTTCTAGATCTAAACAAAAGAAAGGAGGGCCCAACCCAGTTTCACTGCCTAGAAGGAAAAACTTTCAGTCATAAAATCAAATTGTTCTTGGGGGGATAAAGGGGAAATTATTTCACAAAAGACATCACAATTCAATATTAATTTTCCACATGGCAAAATAATATTCCATCACAATCATATACTACAACTTGTTTAGCCATTTCTTAATTGATGGGCATCTTCTGATTTTTAATTCTTTGCCACCACAAAAAGAACTAATGTGTGTGTGTGTGTGTGTGTGTGTGTGTGTGTGTGTGTGTGTTTTACAAATAGATTATTTTCCCTTTTCTCTTATTTCTTTGGGATATAGACCTAGTACTGGTATTGCTGAATAAAAAGGGTATGCACTGTGTGATAGCCCTTGATTCATTGTTCTAAATTGTTCTCCAGAATGGACACTCCAGATCCAATACTTCATCAAGGTGAGAAATCTATAGGCATTACACTTTGTACAGGTTTTCAGATTGCTTCAGTGATTTAGACTCTTTCAATTCATCAATCAATTATGCCATGTAAATGTTTCTGGTTTCTAATCTATTATGCTATCTACTTCTATTTTATGTATGAATTTTCACTATTAATTTCACAGTTATAATTAGTAATTGTTCTTTTCCCTCCATTCTATTTTCTTCTGTTTATTCTGTCCCTCTTCTAAAGTCTGCTTTGCTTCTGACCACTGCTTTCCTTTCCCTTCTTTCTCTTTTATTATCCTACCCAGCTCCCTTTCCTTATCCTCTTTCTCTCCAACTTCCCAGGTGGAGAAAACAGATTTCTATAACTAGTTTAGTATTTACATATAGTCTTCTCTCTTTGAAACAATTCAGATAATAATGAAACACATGCATTGCCTGCTTCCTCACCATTTCCCCCTCTAATGTAAAATCTCTTCCTTGTACACCATTTTTTATGTGAGATAATTATCATTTTTCCTTTCCTTTACTCTTTCTCTCATTACATCCTTCTTTTTCATCCATTCATTTTTTCAATATTATCCCAATATAAGTCAATCATTCCTGTGCTTTCTTGTTTAGATACACAGTCCTTCTAACTATCCTAGTAATGTTAAAGTTCTTAGGAGTTACATATATTATCTTCCTATGTGTGAATAGAAACACTTTAACCTTATTTAATCCCTTCTGATTTCTTTTTCATGTTTATTTTTTTAATGCTTCTCTTAAGCCTTATATTTGAAAATCAAACTTTCTATTAATCTCTGATCTTTTCATTAGTAATGTTTGAAAGTCCTCTATTTCATCAAATAATTCATTTTTACTCCTGAAGGATTATACTCAGTTTTGCAGGCTATATTATTCTTGGTTGCAATCCTACTTCCTTTGCCTGCCATAACATAAAAGTCCAAATCCTTCAGTTCTTTAACATGGTTATCTTCTATGTCTAGTGTGATTCTGACTGTAGATCCATGGTATTTGAACAATTTCTTTTTTGTTACTTAAAGTATTTTCTCTTTGACCTGGAAGAATTCTGGAATTTGGCTACAGTAGTCTTTGGAGTTTTCATGGGATTTATTTCAGGAGACGAGTGTTAGATTCCTTCAATTTCTATTTTACTCTCTGGTTCTGGGATATTGGGGCAATTTTCCTTTCTAATTTCTTGAAATATAATGTCAAGGCTCTTTCTATGAACATGATTTTTAGGCAGTTCAAAAATTCTTAAGTTATCTCTCCTTGATCAATTTACCAGATTAGGTTTTTTTTATTTCACATTTTCTTCTATTTTTTCATTCCTTTGCATTCCTATACATACATACATATATGTATACATACATGATATATCGACCTAGTCCTGCTTTTTGTCAAACTTTTAAAATTGAAAATACAAATAAATTATGGAAAAAGCTTATCATTTTCCCAATAGTTAAAGCCTTTATGAAGCAATTAAAAGCCTTATAACAAACCTAAAATTAGAAATCACCTTAAAAGTTAAATCTTTTCTTTTTGCAAATGAGAACTCAGGCTAGAGTGTAAGTGACATGTATAAGAGTATTCAAGTGACAGCTAGCTTCACATTCTTTTCAGCTAACTCAGTTATTAACTTTGGAATTTCACAAATTCCAACTTTAATAGATAGATAATCTCATCAATGTGCCTATTTCCTGCTGTATATAGATAACAGACCATTCTAGGCCTGCCTGTACTATGAAATTATCTTTCCTTCCATATCCTCTAATATGTGCCTTCTATGAAATCTCGTCATGTTATATGAAATAATTATCATTCATAATTAAAAAGAAAAATGTAAGAGGGCACCCATTTTTCAACACAGTGGAAAGTTTCTCATGTTTAGATATCCCTTCCATATCATGGGGTTTAAAGGTGTGGCATCCCTTAAATCTAGAAAATCCACCTAAAATTTTTTTAGCCCTCTCCTTACCATAGAAGGTCTCCTCTGGTTACTTGGCTTGGGGTTGGGTTAATGGATAAGGGTTTATAGTGATTGGTAATAAGGTCGGATAACACTGATGACTATGATTTAAACAAATATTTCCCTTTCCCCTTAGATGTAGCTATTAAATTGCTCTTTAGAATGACGCCAGTCTTCATTTAACTTAGTTCAAAGGCTTTAAACTCAAAGGGGTAAGATCCAGGATTAGGAAAGTAGTGTTGGGGATGACTAAGCTAAGCTATGGATGCTAAAGTTGGCTAATCAATCACTAATCAAGTTGGCAGTCAGCTGGAGAAGTTTCCCTCCATCTCAGATCCTGGTCAGGCCCGGCCGTGGCCTTAACCAAGTGAAGAGAGGGTTTGTGATGTTCTTCTTTTTTTTTCTTCTTTTTAATTAATTTTTTAAACATTTATTAATATTCATTTTTAACATGGTTACATGATTCATGCTCCTACTTTCCCCTTCACCCCCCCTCCCCCCACCCATGGCCGATGCACATTTCCACTGGTTTTAACATGTGTCATTGATCAAAACCTATTTCCAAATTGTTGATAGTTTCATTGGTGTGATAGTTTTGAGTCTACTTCCCCAATCATGTCTGCCTCAATCCATGCGTTCAAGCAGTTGTTTTTCTTATGTGTTTCTTCTCCTGCAGTCCTTCCTCTGAATGTGGGTAGCGTTCTTTACCATAAATCCCTCAGAGCTGTCCTGTGTCATTGCATTGCTGCTGATACAGAAGTCCATTACATTCGATTTTACCATAGTATATCAGTCTCTGTGTACAATGTTCTCCTGGTTCTGCTGCTCCTTTTGCTCTGCATCAGTTCCTGCAGGTCTTTCCAGTTTACATGGAATTCCTCCAGTTTATTATTCCTTTGAGCACAATAACATTCCATCACCAGCATATACCACAGTTTGTTCAGCCATTCCCCAATTGAAGAACATATCCTCCTTTTCCAGTTCTTTGCCACCACAAAAAGCGCAGCTATAAATATTTTCGTACAAGGCTGTTTATCTATGATTTCTATGGGTTACAAACCCAACAATGGTATGGCTGCATTAAAGGGCAGGCATTCTTTTATAGCCCTTTGAGCATAGTTCCAAATTGCCAACCAAAATGGTTGGATCAGTCCACAACTCCACCTGCAATGCATTAATGTCCCAATTTTGCCACATCCCCTCCAGCATTCATTACTCTCCCCTTCTTTCATTTTAGTCAATCTGCTAGGTGTGAGGTGATACCTCAGAGTTGTTTTGATTTGCATTTCTCTAATTATTAGACATTTAGAACACTTTCTCATGTGCTTATTGATACTTTTGATTTCTTTGCCTGAAAATTGCCTATTCATGTCTCTTGCCCATTTATCAATTGGGGAATGGCTTGATTTTTTTATACAATTGATTTAACTCCTTGTATATTTGAGTAATTAGACCCCTGTCAGAGTTTTTTTGTTATAAAGATTTTTTCCCAATTTGTTATTTCCCTTCTGATTTTGACTACATTGTTTTTGTTTGTACAAAAGCTTTTTACCTTAATATAATCAAAACCATTTAATTTACATTTTGTAATTTTCTCTAACTCTTGCTTGGTTTTAAAATCTTTCCTTTCCCAAAGATCTGACAAGTAAACTACTCTATGTTCACTTTAACTTATTTATAGTTTCCCTCTTTATATTCCAGTCATTCACCCATTCTGAATTTATCTTGGTGTAGGGTATGAGATGTTGATCTAAACCTATCTCTCCCATATTTTTTTCCAAATTTCCCAGAAGTTTTTGTCAAATAGTGGATTCATGTCCCAAAAGGTGGGCTCTTTGGGTTTATCATACACTACCTTGCTGATGTCATTTACCCCAAGTCTATTCCACTGATCCTCCCTTCTATCTCTTAGCCAGTACTATATTGTTTTGATATTCTTGATCTTTTGTTATTCCAAATGAACTTTGTGATAGTTTTTCCTAATTCAGTAAAGAGGTTTTTTGGTAATTTGATAGGTATGGTGCTAAATAGGTAAATTAATTTGGGTTGTTGAATAGTGGAGGTGATAATGGGCATCCTTGTTTCACTCCTGATCTTATTGGAAAGGCTTTTAATTTATCCCCATTGCATATGATGTTTGTTGATAGTTTTAGGTATATACTGTTTATTATTTTTAGGAAAGGTCCTTCTATTCCTATATTTTCAGTGTTTTCAATAGGAATGGATGCTGTATTTTGTCAAAGCCCTTTTCAGCATCTATTGAGATAATCATGTGATTTTTGTTTGTTAGACTGTTGATATGGTCAATTATGTGGATGGTTTTCCTAATGTTGAACCATCCTTGCATTCCTGGTATAAATTCCACCTGATCATGGTGGATGGTCTTTTTAATTACTTGCTGGAGTCTCTTTGCTAGTATTCTATTTAGGATTTTTGCATCTATGTTCATTAGGGAGATTGGTCTATAGTTTTCTTTCTCTGTTTTTGATCTCCCTGGCTTTGGAATCAGTACCATATTTGTGTCATAAAAGGAATTTGGTAGGACTCCTTCCTTGCTTATCATATCAAATAATTTGTATAGTATTGGGATTAGTTGCTCTTTGAATGTCTGATAGAATTCACTTGTGAATCCATCAGGTCCTGGTGATTTTTTCTTAGGGAGTTCTTTGATGGCTTGTTCAATTTCTTTTTCTGATATGGAATTATTTAGGTATTCTATTTCTTCTGCTGTTAATCTAGGCAATTTATATTTTTGTAAATATTCATCCATATCTCCTAAATTGTTATATTTGTTGCCACATAATTGGGCGAAATAGTTTTTAATGATTGCCTTAATTTCCCCTTCATTAGAGATGAGGTCTCCCTTTTCATCTTTGATGCTGTCAATTTGGTTTTCTTCTTTCCTTTTTTTTATTAGATTGACTAGTACTTTGTCTATTTTATCTGTTTTTTCAAAATACCAGCTTCTGACCCTTATCCCCTCCCTTGATTAACTTCCCTTTCTACCCCCTCCCTTGTTATTTCCCTCTTTTTATTTTTAAAGGCCTAATGAATTCCCTCCCCCTTCTTCTCCCCTCCCTTTTTTGACCTCCCCACTACCCTGCTCCCCTTGGTTTATCCCTTCTGACTTTCTCAGAAGGGTTAGATAAGAGTTTTATGTCCCAATGGATAGTATAGCTACTCTTCCCGCTCTGGGTTGATTACACTGAGAGTAAGGTTTGATTATTACCTCTTAATGCTCTCTTCCTCTCCTTTTTATAACAGTATTTGTCCCCTTCTCTTCCCATGCCCTCTTTGTGTGTAATAGAGTATCCTATTTTTCTTATTCACTCAAGTTTCTCTTGGTGTCCCCTACTATTCACCCCCCTCTTTCCCACCCACCCCCATGTCATCTTAGACCATTTGGTATTCCGTCCTCTCCCTATGAATTATTCTTCTGATTGCTATGATAGTGAATACTATAATAGTGAATAGAGTTCACTACAGAGAATTATACATAGCATTTCTCCACATAGTAATACAGATAATTAGATCTTATTTAAGCCCTTAAAGAGTCAAATTAAAAAAATTATGAGTTTTCTTTCTTTCCTCTCTGTTTCTTATTTACCTTTTCATGTTTCTCTTGATTTTTGTGGTTGGATATCAAACTTTCCATTTAGCCCTGGTCTTTTCTGTGCAAATACTTGGAAATCTTCAATTTTGTTGAATGCCCATACTTTCCCCTGGAAGTATTTAGTCAGTTTTGATGGGTAGTTGATCCGTGGTTGAAGTCCCAGCTCTCTTGCCTTTCTGAATATCATATTCCAAGCCTTGTGGTCTTTTAGCATGGAGGCTGCCAGATCCTGTGTGATCCTGATTGGTGCTCCTTGATATTTGAATTGTCTCTTTCTGGCTTCTTGTAAGATTTTTTTTCTTTTACTTGGAAGCTCTTGAATTTGGCTATTATATTCCTGGGGGTTGTCCTTTCTGGGTCTAGTGTAGAGGGTGATCTATCGATCCTTTCAATGTCTATATTGCCCTCTTGTTGTAGACCTGCAGGGCAATTTTGCTGAATAATTTATTTTAGTATGGAGTCCAAGTTTCTATTAATTTCTGCTTTTTCTGGAAGACCAATGATTCTCACATTGTCTCTTCTAGCCCTGTTTTCTTGATCTGTCACTTTCTCATTGAGATATTTAATGTTTCCTTCTATTTTATCAGTCTTTTGACTTTGTTTTATTTGTTCTTGCTGTCTTGAGAGATCATTAGTTTCTAATTACTCAATTCTAGCGTTTAGGGACTGGTTTTTGGTTATAATCTTTTGGTTTTCCTTTTTAATCTGGTCATTTCTGGTCTTCAGTTGATGTGCCTCACTTTCCAATTGTGAAATTCTGCCTTTTAAACTGTTATTCTCTTGCCAGATCTCTTCCATCTTTTTCATCATCTCAGATTTGAACTTTTCAATAGCTTGTGACCAGTTTTCATTATTTTGGGAAGCTTTGGATATGATTTCTTGTTTGTTCTCCTCTGTTGTCTGGATTTTCTCTGTGTAAAAGTAGTCAAGTGTTCCAGAGTTCTTGATAATCTTTCTCTTCTGGGCTTCCTGATTTTGCCATTGTTGTTAGCCCAGTGCCTTCTGAGCTTTATCCTCACACTCAGGGTCTGTCTAGGCTCCCGAGGTCTCAGATCCCATTGTTCTCGGGGTCGAGCCTCCTGGTCATCCCTGGTTTGCCCTTCTGCCTGAGGCTCCTTCAGCAGTCTCAGGGCGCTGCTTCCACAGTCCACTCCAGTCTGCACAGGGTCCCATTCGAGGTCCAACCCTGCGCTTGAGTTCCTTGTCCGCACCTAGGGCGATGTCTTCACTTGCGCAGATGCTCAGGAAAGTCTGTGCGCATTCTTTAGCCTCTTGGGGTCCTAAGTCTTGCTGCTCTCAGAAACAAGCCCTGGTGCTGCCAGTGACTTAATGGGTGCCCCAAACCTGCTTTCACTCTTGTGTGCTGGCCTCTGAGTTGTACGTGGTGTGGGGGTTGGGGGAGGGGCTTCTTCCTCTCGTGTTTTAGTGAGAGCTGTTTCACCCCTTTATAGCGTGGAAATGCCCCGATTCCAGGTACCTTCAATGCTGAGCCCTGTTGTGGGGTCCCTTAGTTTGTCTGGATTCGTTTCTATGTCCCCTTGAGGAATCCTGTATGCTTTGGTTAGGAGAGATCAAGCAGTGCTGCTCCTTACTCTGCTGCCATCTTAACCGGAAGTCCTGTAATGTTCTTCTTGATGATAGATGTTAGCTGTATATCTCTCAGTCCTATTCAGCAACAGGTGAATTGATCTTTGAGGCAATCAGGTATAGGTGCTAGTGCTGCAGGTCTATTGGCTTACCCACCCACCACCTGGGCCCTTCTCAAGACTGAGACCCTGAAAAGGTCAGCCCCTGGGTTTTTATATTGGTGGTAGCAACTGTCTTTTGCCTCTGGCTCATGCCATCTGGGTAAATTCTAAATTCTATAACTGTCCATTGTCACTCAAGTTGGTCTTCATCTTCTTCCCAGAGATTGCTATAATAAGATACACAGAGTAAAAGTAAGGGGCTAGAGTAGAATCTATAATGCCTCAGCCAAAGTAAAAAAAGCAGGGGTAGCAATCATGATCTCAAACAAAGTAAAACTAAAAACTGATCTAATCAAAAGAAATTAATGGAATTACATCTTGATAAAAGGTACCATTGACCATGAAACAATATCAATACTAAACATATATGCACTAAATTGCATAGCACCCAAATTCCTAAAAAGAGAAGTTACATGAGTTACAGGAGGAAATAGTAAAACTTTATCAGTGAGGGACCTCAATCTTCCCCTCTCAAAACTACATAAATCCAACCAAAAAAAGAAAGAAAGAAAGAAAGAAAGAAGTTAAGGAGGTAAATGGAACTTTAGGAAAGTTTGATATGCTAGACATGGAAGAAAACTGAATGGGAAGAGAATGGAATATACTTTTTTCCCTCAGTAGTACATAGTACCTTTACAAAAACTGACCATATAATAGCACATAAAAACCTTACCACCAAATGTAGAAAAGCAGAAATAAAAAATGCATTTTTTTCATACTATAATACAATAAAAATTACATTCAACAAAGGACAGCAGAAGGACTAAAAATTAATTGGAACCTAAAGAATGAGTAGGTCAAAGAACAAATCATAGAAACAATCAACAATTTTATTAAGGAAAATTACAATCAGGTGATAACATACCAAAATTTATGGGATGCAGCCAAAGCTCTACCTGGGAGTAAATGTATATTTCTAAATCAGTGATTCCCAAAGTGGGTGCTACCATCCCCTGGTGGGTGCTGATGGCCACACTTTTTTTGTATTACATTCTATTCTGAGTTCAATAAGTAGTTTCATAATTTCCAGGGGGTGCTCAGTAATATTTTTTCTGGAAAGGGGGCGGTAGGCCAAAAAAGTTTGGGAACCACTGTTCTAAATGATTACATCAATAAAATAGAGAAAGAGAAGATCAATGAATTGGGACTGCAACTAAAAAAACTAGCAAAAGAGCAAATTTTAAATCACTAACTAAACATCAAACCGGAAATCCTAAAAATCAAAGTAGAGATTAATAAAATTCAAAGTAAGAAAACCAATTGGCTAATAAATAAGACAAGGAGCTGGTTTTATGAAAAAATAAAATAAAATAGATAAACCATTGGTTAATTTGATTTAAAAAAAGAAGAAAACCAAATTTCCAGTATCAAAAATGAAAAAAGGTAAAATCACCACTAATGAAGAGGAAATTAAAGCAATTATTAGGGGGTATGCCCAACTCTATACCAACAACTCTAAGTGAAGATAGATGAATACTTAAAAAAATATAAACTGTCTATATTAACAGAAGAGGAAGGGGAATACTTAAACAACCCCCATCACTGAAAAGGAAATTGAACAAATCATCAGGGAATTCCCTAATAAAAAGGCCCCAGGATCAGATGGATTTGCAAGTGAATTAATTCTACCAAATATTCAGAAAACAATTAACTCTAAAACTACATAAACTATTTGGAAAAATAGAGATTGAAGAAATTCTCCCTGAATTCCTTTTATGACACAAACTAGGAATAGCTTAAAAAGATAATGAAAACTACAGACTCCCTGATGAATTATTGGTGCAAAAATTTTGAACAAAATCCTAATAAGGAGATTACAGCATTATATCACAAGGCCCATACACCATGACCAGATGGGTTTATATCAGGAATGTAGGGATAATTCAGTATTAGGAAAACTATAAGCATAATTGACCATATTAATAAAAATCCCCAAAGAAATCATGTAATCATCTAAAAGATGCAGAAAAAACTTTTGACAAAATACAACACCCATTCTTCATAAAAAAAAAAATTTGAAAACTTCAAATTTAAAATACTTAAAATACTTTAAAATTATAATCTTAACTAAATTAATTTACCTCTTCAGTGCCATACCAATCAAACTTCCCAAAAATTATTTCATAGAACTAGAAAAAAATAATGTTAACAAAAGGCCAAGAATATTAAGGGAATTAATGAAAAAAATTATGAATGAAGGAGACCTACCAACACAAACCCAGCAACTATATGAACACAATTACAAAATACACTTAACTCTCTGAAGACAGACCTAAATAATTAGAAAAACATTAATTGCTCATGCATAGGCAGAGCCTATATAATAATATTTAAACACTTTACGCATAAAGCTTGTGGGTAAGAGAAGAATTTATGACCAAATAAGATGCAGAGAACATTATGAAAAGCAAAGTGAATAATTTTGATTACATTAAATTTAAAAGGTTTTATGTAAAAACCAATGCAACCAAGTTTAGAAGTGTGTGGGGGGAATTTTTATAGAAAGTATTTGATGAAGGCCTTATTTAAGAATACAAAGCAGACCAATTGATAAATGGTCAAAGGATATTGAGCAGATAGTTCTCAGATATAGATATGAAAACTATAGTCCTATGAGGAAATGCTCCAAATTACTATTAGAGAAATGCACATTAAAACAATTCTAAGACACTACCTTACACATCAAATTCACTAAAATGACCAAAAATAAAAATGATAAATGTTGGAGGGGATGTGGGAAAATTAGGATATCAATACACTGTAGCAGTATGAACTGATATAACCATTCTGGAAAGCAATGTGGAACCACACCCAAACGCCATAAAACTATGTGCACCCTTTGACCCAGCTACTGGGATTATATCCCAAAGAGATTTTAAAAAATAGGGAGTAAAAACCCACTTGTTCAAAAATATTTTTAGCAACTTTTCTTGTA
This sequence comes from Gracilinanus agilis, assembly GCF_016433145.1. Lineage (NCBI taxonomy): Eukaryota > Metazoa > Chordata > Mammalia > Didelphimorphia > Didelphidae > Gracilinanus > Gracilinanus agilis. The sequence continues at coordinate 321,292,655 of NC_058133.1, read as the reverse complement.
GTGGTAAATAACTGGAAACTGAGGGAATTAATCAATTGGGGACTGGCTGAACAAGTTATGGTATATGGTTATAATGGAATACTATTGGGCCTTTAGAAATGACAAACAGAATGAGTTGAGAAAAACCTAGAAAGATTTATAATCCCTGATACAAAGTGAAGTGAGCAGAACCAGGGGAAACACTGAATACATTTACAGAAATATTGTATGATGATCAACTATGAAGGACTAAACTATTATCATGGTTCCAAGATAAACCCAAGGGACTTATGAAGAAAAATATGATCCATAGCCAAAGATGGAATTGTTGGGAGTTTCATTGCTGATCATTCCATTTTTTACTTTATTTCCTTCATGAGACTTTTATTGTATATGTGATATGTGTCTTTTTCTACAGCATGGGGTATAGGAAAATATGTATTGCATGACAGCACTGGTATAATCTTCATCAGACTATTTACTACTTCAGGAAGAAGGAGAAGAGGGAGAGAATCTGAATCAAAAAATGTTAGAGATCATTGCCAAAAACTTGTTTCTACATGTTATTGAAAAAACATTTTCAAAAAAAAAAGGCTATACTAAAAAATAACATTTCTGGTCTTGGATTTTAAGTGCTGTCAGAAAGCAACTTATATGAACAAAATAACTCTTATCTTTTAACAGGTCCTAGTATTCTAGGACATACTGAAATGCAGTATTTTTAGTTAAAATTGAGTGTTTTTACAAGGTCAGTGTACTAAAAACTTGCAGATGTATTTGGTTTACTTTTATGTTAATAATTTACCATATGAGTTTTGTCAGATCTACCTTTTTGAAATAGTTTTCCTGTCTGGAAAAGGAGACTAAGGACCATTTTTTGCAGTAGAGTTTTAAATAAAATAATCATGTTTGCTACCTTAAATGATCTATGATTTATCAGTGTAGGCATCCTTTTCCATAGATGGAGAACACAGTCCATTTCAAAGCAGAACCTCCTATGTCTAATGAAATAATATAGTGAATTAAAGGATGTCTGCCAACATCTAATTTTACTTAAGTAAATTATTATCTCCAAATCACACTAAAAACTTCATGAATCTTTTAAAAATTGCTTCTTTAATATACTACTATTCAATTTCTACCAATTCAATCCCTCATTTATATATAGGTTCCCAAACACTTTTTCATCCTTCTGAGTTTAAAATTTTTATTAACAAACTGATTATATGGTGGTGTGAACTGAAATGCCTATTGTAGTCAACTGTTTTGTAATTTTTATTAATCAGCATTTTGTCCATCCCATGCCAGCAATTCTAAGAATGAGCAAAAAAAGGTGTCATAATTCAATTGTTCTACTTTTTAGCAATTTGGTATAAATTTGGTATAAAGGAAAAGATTATTAAAAATAAATAAATTTAGTTGTCTTTGATTGCCTATGAATTTTACTTGTCTATCGTCTGTCTTTTACTATCCATAAGTTAAATTTAGCAATACTGTGAAGCCTTTTGTATTTAAGTAAAATATTTCTGGTATTTTTCCATTTATTCCCCAATCCAATGATTCAATTAACATTTTTTTAAAAACATCAAATTATGCAGACTGTTTTTCTTTTAGGCAACAGTAATGGTTTTTGGCATTATATGGTGAATTTAGAGAAAATAAAGATTCAAAAGTTTGGTATAAAAAATAATTTCATCTTAACCCTAGGGGCTCATCTTATTTCAACTGTCACTGAATAGTTTTCTACAAATATTTTTCAAGCAACAATTCAAATTTCATTCTCATGCCTCTGTATTGGTGGGCATCTCCAACTTCATGTTAAAATATATTGACTTGCATAAATCAATACCTTTTCCTGTATTGCAAGCAAGACGTGTCGGTTTAAAAAAATTACCTGATTTCATATATCAGAAGAGCTGGATGATAAGGCATTTACCCATAGTTCTCTTAAATATGGTTCTTTGGAAAATCATCAGCAAGCATTTATTAAGCAGTTATTCTCTGCTAGAACTGAATTTCAAACCTTATCATCTATGTTTAGTTGAATTTCATAAAAAAATTTTATCTTTGTAATTGTAAATATACAACCGCCGAGTGAAGAACAAGTTTTAACCTCTTCTCTTTCAACCCTGCGCCCTCCTCATTCCCCCCCAAACCTGGCTAGCCTGAGGCATGAAAATAGGGAAATCAAAGGAAAGGAATGCTAATGTTTTTTGTTTATTTTTTTTTGCACTCCCTGTCCCTAGCAAAAGATGCTTACCGCTTGTGGAGTTGCATCCTGGCTACATGCTACATATAAAGATCACTTAAGTGTAACGGATAACAATACACATCCAATTCCTCTTTTGAAGCTTCTTTTCTTTCTTTTTCTTTTTCTTTTTTAATTTCTTGAAAACCTACTTTAAAACAATAAGTAAATAGTCTATATGCCAGGCACTGTGCTAGGTGCTGAGGACACAAAGGCAGAAGACAGTTCCTTCTCTGAAGGAGCTCTCGAATTGGGCAGACATTACGCAAACTTATGCACAAAGACGCTACAATTTAGAGGATTAATTATGGATAATCAACAGAAAGATAGCTCTAGAATTATGAGTCAGGAAAGGCTTTTCCTACAAGGTGAGATTTTAGCTGGAACTTGAAGGAAACTAGGAGGCAGAGATAAGTGAAAGCATTCCATGAGTTTGACATAAAAATCTATTTAAAATGTTTCTAATTTCTAACTCGGTGTTCCTCAACTTTTAAAAAAAAAAAAAAGAAGAAAAAAAAACTTATTTAAAAATAAATGGTTTTCTCTGTAATTCCAAGCATTTAAAAACACTCCTCCAGGAGAACAAAAGATTCGCCACAATCAAGGGGATCCAAACAAAAAAAACAAAGCAAACTCTGCAAAATAAACCGAATGACGGTGTCCTTAGACAATTGTTTTTATTGGAGGTTTTCACCTTATTCTAAGAGGATCCCCGAAAGCCATGAACTTATAGTAACGACTGAAAAATCTGAGTAGAAAAATGGAATCATTTTCTGAAAATGCCAAAGTGCAAGGTGTCATCCAACACCCTGTTTTTTGTGCCTCCGTTTTCGCCAATTTTGAAACCCCGAATTCCACCAATTTCTCTCTGAAGACCTTCCTCTCGACTGCTTCCTTTCCCCACCTTCTCCCTGGGTCGCCTCCTTTTCCGAATTCCACAGATCAAACCCCAGGAAGTCAAAATGTTGGGGTTTCTAGGAAACAAGCTTGCAAAGATTGCAAACCCGACTGAAGCGAGACTTCCTAGAAGCCTGATCGACATTCCCCGAACAGAACCCCGTGAGGAGCAACCAGCCAATGCCAGGTCTTTACTCCCAATGGTCCCGCCCCCTGTATCATCCGCTGGCATCGTAACCAATAGGAAGGACCAGTCGCTAGGAGCACCCAATGAGAATCGGAGAAGTGGTGCCATTGGCTGAGGCTGCCTTGCCATGCAAACTGAGCCACCGCCTCCGTTACCCTGGAGCCCGAGTCGCTGCCCCAAGAGCCTCTGCCCCCGCCCTCGCCCCCGCCCCCTGCTCGGGGTTCAAACACAGCGCAACCTGGCAACCGCAGCCCACAGCCTCCCCCGCACCCTCCCGGGGAGGGACTCCCCCGCCGCCCTCGGGCGTCTGCCCATTGGTGGGCTGACGCGGAGATCCAGGGCTGGGAGGATCCAGAACGTAGAGAAAGGGGGAGAAGACGGACCGGAATTGGTGAGAGAGACCTGGGATTTGATGGGGGAAGTGGTGGGAGAAAGGAGATTGAGGAGGCTGGAGCAGACGGGGTGGGTGGGGGTTGGTGGGAAAGATCCCCTGTGTATCGAGGTGTGGCTTTGCTAATAGGAGGCCTGGCCGAGGTGGGGACTTGTGAGGCTTTCCAGTGGGGAAGGTATGAGGCCCTCGCGATAAGGGGGTTGGCTTTTTTGACGGGTTTGAGGCCTTCATCTTAGCGTAGCAACTCCCCTGAGTGGTGTGTGACCTTTTAGATGATAGGGGGAGTTGTGACCCTCTAATAGGAGAGGGTTCTTGGCTTCCATAATGGGGGTGAAGTGTCCTGATTAGGGTGGTGAAAAGGTAAGTAGAGGAAAAGGTTGGAGGCCTGAGAACTACCATGAAGAGAAGCACAACTCTGAAAGAATACTGCAAGTCTTACTTCTGTCTCTTGACTGCCCTTGTGTTCTGCAGCAAGTCACCTCCCCTCTGAGCCTTGGTTTCCCCATTTATAAAGTGTCTGTGGGATAGAACTAGGATGCAAGTAGGCTAGGGCAACTGACCGAGTGGAAAGGAATATTTTAGAGAGGGTAATGCTTTAATTATTCTTATTCCAAATTAATTGTTTTCAGAATTTCTGAGCCCAATTAGAAATTATATATTGTGTCTCATTTGAATCAGGAGGCACCATACTAGGATTACCATACAAAGAAGGAGTTAAGATGGGCCCTGGAATTTTGGAGTCAGGAGGACCTGGATTCAAACCCTACTTTATTTACTTGCTCTGTACTTGGGCAAATCTTTTTATCTCCCTTTGGACCGCTTGTTTCCTCATCTGTAAAATGAGAAGAGATCTGGTGAACTATGGGAATGGGAGAATTTGAAAATTGTGTCAAGTAAACTGATGTGCTGTCTGAAAATTAGAGGATTCAAGATTAATATAAAATGAATGAATGGATTCTCTTCTTCCTCCCTCTTTTTTGGTTAAAGATGAATATAACGGTGGTGGATGTGGTGGAAGCTTAAAAAATAAAGTATGCAACCCCTTTGAAATTAAAGTTTTCTTTCAGTCATCAAGCATGTATTAAAGTTCTTTCTGTGTGCCAGGCACAGTGCTAAGGATACAAAGCCTTTGTAGCCTCTAGCCTCTGCCCACTAGGAGCCTCCATTTTTACTTTTAGGAAAGAGGAAAAATAATATTTAAAATTGAAAGGATCCTTAGAGATATCTAGAGGTGTCAAATTGGCCACAAGCAGCTAGCAAAACTCCCTAATGAGTCTGAACTAGATTGAAATGTCTTAACAAAGTAGAAATACAATATAATGTTAATGTGTGATTTTTCTAAGTCAATAATGCTGCTAGCAGAGATCTGTTTCTGTTTTAGCTTGACACTGTTCATCTCGTCCAGGTCTCATTTTACAGATGAAGGAAGCTGAAACTCAAAAAAGTGACTTGACCAAAGGTCATTTTAATTAGTAGAGATGGAATTTCAATGTACTCTGTCTCCAAACTCAGTATTTTTCACTCTTCCATTAATTTTTTTTTTTATCCTGGGACTCCATTCTAGGAGCATAGGGCCACAACCAGTAGGCAATGGGTCACACAGTCGCTCAGGGTCACCCAGCTGGGAAGTGTCTGAGCCTGGATTTGAAACTAGGACCTTTCGTCTCTAGGCCTGGCTCTCAATCCACTGAGCTAGCCCAGCTGCCCCTACTTTAGGTTGCAGTTTCTTTAGCAGATGTAGTTTTCACAGGGTGGGGTTGCTAGCCCCACGCCCAACCCTCCTCCTTTTTCATCCAGGCTAGGGACCATCCTTGGCCCAGGAGTGGTAAGGGTGGGCAATAGGGGTCAAGTGACTTGCCCAAGGTCACACAGCTGGAAGTGTCCGAGGCCGGACTTGAACCTAGGACCTCCAGTCTCTAGGCCTGGCTCTCAATCCACTGAGCCACCCAGCTGCCCCTTTCCATTAATTAATAGGGATAAATATAAAATACGTATTATTGTATTAATTCGTATTAAAATATTACCTGCACAAGTATGGAATAGGGAAAACATGGTTTAAAAACAGCTCCAGTAAAAGCTAGGATTTTAACGAACCATAGGCCAATGTTCAGTTGAGTAAATAAGCAATTATCTGCTATTCCCAAGTACTGTTAGGCCTTAAGTATTCAAAGACAAAAAATTACAGTCTCTGACCTCAAAGAGATTACATTTTATTTTGGGGGAGGGATTTGTGAGGAGGATGTATGTCTAGATAGATGAATACAAACAAAATAAATACAGAAGTTTGAATGGAGAGAGAGATCATTATAGGAACTTTAAAAAAATACAGCCTCTGCAGTATTGTTTATAGGGAGTGGCAAGTAGTCCAATTTATCTGAAACACATTGTAAGAAGGAAGATGATATGTGAGTAGCTTGGAATGAAAGGTTAGGGGTGGATTTTAAAGAATTTTTAGTGCTAAAGAGAAGATTTTATTATTTATTTTCCTAGAGGCAGAATGGACCTATGAAACTTACTAGTCAGGGAACTGGCATAGTTAGGCCTATACTTTAGAAATACTGGTTTAGCATCTGTGTAATGGATAGACTGGAGGAGCCAAAGATTGAAGGCAGGGAGGCCAATTAGGAAGCTATTTCAGTAGTCCAAGTATGAGATTATGAAAACTAAAACCAAGTTTCTAAGAAGAGAAAGTTGGTAGTGATCCAGACCTAAAAAAGCAGTTTGATAAAGTATTCATATCAAGGAAATGATCGTACTGTTGTCTTCTTCCTTCTAAATATGGACCAAGCCACATTTGAAATATTATGTCTAGTTCTAGATATCACTGAGAGGACTTTAAAAAGCATTTTAGAAGAGACATTGACAAGGGGTAGCATCTGATATAGAGAACTTGAAATGCTATATGAGGATCCTTGAAGGATCTTGTGATGTTTAAGCTGTAAGTGAATTTAGGAGGAACACAGTAGTATTCTTCAGATATTTGAAAGGTTATTTTGTAGAAGAAGGTTTAAACTTGTTGTTTGGGCATAAGGGGTAGAGTCAGGAGCAACGGGTATACATTATAGGGAATTAGATTTTTAGTCAATAACAATTAGAATTATCTAAAAATAAAATTGACACCTTCAAGCAGTTCTGGGTTCCCCAATGCTGGATATTATAAGGTGCTTAGATGCCTATGTTGATACGATTTCACTTTGTATAAATAGATGGACTAGATAAATAATACCTAAGATCACTTCCAAATGATTCTGACTTTGTAAGATCTAGTTGTAAGATCTAGTCTGTATTGATAAGTGAATAGAGGAGACAGTCAGATTTAGAAGATTCCATTCAGTTTGGGATTGGTGAAACAACATAGCACTAAAAAAATGCATATACTTTGGGGGACTTTTTTAAGGAAGAGATGTGTGTTTTTAAAAATCTCATGAAGTGTTGGCAGAAAGATGTTAGACTTAAGAGGTACAAATGAAACATCTTCAGACTCGACCAATATGTTAATTTGTTTTATATGACTAAACTATTATAAGAGGGCAGGAGTATATTTTAAAGGGGCAGTAGTTGGAAGTGACAAATGTAATCATTGGTTTTGTTGTTCACTCATTTTAGGCATCACCAACCCCATGTAATTATTAGGAGTTTTCTAGGCAAAGATGTTGGAATGGTTTGCCATTTCTTTTCCTAGTTCATTTTATAGAAGGAAACTGAGACAAACATGGTTTAAATGACTTGCCCTGAGTCAATATAAAAAGAAGCAAAAAAGTTTCAGAAGGGGATAGAAGCAAATAGGATAATTTTGTTACAAACTTGTTAAATAATATATGCTTTTAAAAAACATTTCTAACAGTTTCATATGCAGTCTTTTTTGTTCTTTGTGTGTTTCAATAATTAAATTCACAATAAAGAAAATGTCAGAAAGTTGCATAGAGGAATTGCTTTTTAAAAAATAATGAAATAGAATTCAAGATCAATTTAAATGTCCTTAATTTGTTCATTGAAAAATAGCTTTTTCAGGTAGCGGGATGTCTTGTTAAGCATAGGAGATAGAGGATTCTAACTTCACAATTATCATATTAATATAGTGCTTTATAGTGTGTTCCTCATAACCATTTTATGAACTACATAGTATGTCTTTTTTATCCCTATCTTACAAATAAGGAAACTAAGACTTTTTTTTTTATTTTTATTTTTTATTATGTTATTATCAGACTATCTGTAATGTATCTGATATTGATTGTGAGGGGACTGAAATCAGATTAAATTTCATTGGGGTCAGTGATTATATTTTTTTAAAGAGAGTAGTTGCTTAACTAATTACTTTGATAATGATCAGGTTGGGCTTATTTTTAACTTAAAATCAGCTAATGGGTTTGGGCAACATATTTGAGTGTGTGTGTATTTAATCTCCATACAAGCTATAGAGAAAAATGAGATTTGGAAAAAGAATAAGATTGAGGGGATTAAAAAAAAACAAATCTTCTCCTTTTCATTAAAAAGACCTTTATACATAAAACACACTCAAGAAGTAATATTATTGTTTTAATATGAGCGGCCTTCAGTTATTTTCAATTTTATTTTATGGTGCCAGGCAAATTTCACATTAGGATTTCTTGTGTTGTTTTTTATTTGTTTTATTACACTAAAATTTATGTAAACCACTAATTTATATTTGGATTCTTTTAAAGTTTTTATTCAAGTATGGACTATTAAATAGTAATTTTAAAACAATGAATTAATCTGCATAGCCTCTGTTAACTAGTGATATACTTACCTGGAAAAATTACTTCTAATATACATATAGAATTCTAATAGTGCATTATAGCACAGATTTAGTTTGTGTGAAGTATTTGGTTGTCTGACCATTTCTGAGGTATATATAAGGTAATATGAATCAGAGACTAAATAATCCCATTAGTTTCAATGATTTATATTTTTAAGATGTTTAGCTAATTAAAAAGTTGTCGATCATAGGAGTGTGCTCCTAAAAGTCTACCTTGTCTGACATAGGTCAATTTATATCCCCTAAAATATGTCTATATAGTTAAAACCAGTTAAGAAATGATGATAATCCTGTCTTTTAACATGCAGGTTATAAATATAAAGCAGCTTAACTTTGTGGACAGTGCACTGTCTACATTAGGACAATGCTTGAATTTTGGACAGATTATAATCCAAAACTTCATTTTTTTTGTCTCAATCTCCCAAGCCAGTGTGAGCTTTTAGTTTCTGCATGCTTTGTCCATGTGTGATAGTAGCATTTGGATTATAGATCCTTTGGATTTGTATATTGGATTGAAATTTTTTTTTAACATTTAAAAAAATGTTAACTTAAAGACCATAAAAAAGAAATAATTTGATTTTGCTTTTCTAACAGCAGGAAATTCTTAGATGCAAGTAACCAGCATAAGTTCTTTTCTTTCTTTCTTTCTTTCTTTCTTTCTTTCTTTCTTTCTTTCTTTCTTTCTTTCTTTCTAAGACCTTTGCCTTTGCTTTTAGAATCTTTTGATTCTAAGGCAGAGAAGGATAAGAGGAGACAATTGGGCTTAAGTGATTTGTCCAGGGTCACAAAACTAGTAAGTGTCTAAGGTCAGATTCAAACTTAGGTCCTCCTGACTCTAGACCACTGTTCCCAAACTTTTTTGGCCTACCACCTCCTTTCCAGAAAAAATATTACTTAAAGCCCCCTGGAAAATAATTTTTAAAAAGTTTTAATAGCAATTAATAGGAAAGATAAATGCACCTGTGGCCATCACCGCTTCCCTGGATCGCTGCAGCACCCACCAGGGGGTGGTGGTGCTCACTTTGGGAATCACTGCTCTAGACCTAGAGCTCTAGCTACTGTGCTACCTTGTTATCCCTTAACTAGCATAAGTTCTAAGAACTTTCATGTAAATTCTAAGGTTTTTATCTTTTTTTTCTGGGAGGACCACCTCAATTTTTATAAAGAATAAGGTTACTAAGTAAATACATGGTAAAGGAAGGAAATGATTTAACACCTCTTGGAACAATTATGGAGAGAATATTATATCTTTCTGGTTGGTGGTGGGCAGTACAGATGTATATTTTCAGCCACCTCTTCATCTTTTTTTTTTTTTAAAGTAATAGCCATTTTCCCTGTAATTGTTAATTTTTTTACTTTGTTTTCATCAATTTTTTATTATCTAACCTCTTCATTTTTGACTTTTTTCCCCCTAGTTTATTTTCATTTACTTGCTTAGTTGTATCTTGGTTTGAGTTCTCTTCAGGACAGCATTTTTTTTAAACAGGTTACAAATAGAGAAAAACTTTAGGAAAATATTCATTGCTTGTTTTTTTTTTTTTACTTAATTACTTTTTGCCATTTTTCCCCCCTAGAGAACTTTTCTTAGATGTCTTTTTCAAAGTCAGATTAGTCAGTGCCATCCTGCATCAGCTACTTTATATGTATATGAGTTGCCTCGATAATTGACAATAATAGATAAATTATGTATTCTACAGATTCCCTTACTATTTTCTTACCATTTAAACAATTTACTGTATTGTCACAAATGACTCAGTAGCAGAACTTTGAGTGGAGCCCAAATCTTTAGTACATTAAAAAAATCTAGATAGTTGTTTTCATAGAAGGTAAAGCCTTTTTTTTAACATTTGCTGGTAACTAAACTTACTGTGACTAGCTTAAATGAACAAAGTATAAATATTGGAGTAAAAAATTATGGGTGTCAGCAACATCTTTTTGTCATATTCAGCATTTACATACCACTGGTAAGCCTTAAAACCTGGGATAGGGCCTCATAAATAATTAACATTTGTATTTATCACCAACAAAGTACAACAGCAAGAGATAGAAAAGGAAATTCCATTCAAAATAACTCTAGACAATGTAAAATACCTCTGGAAAAACCTAAAAAACAAACCCAGCACCCATATGAACCCAGTTACAAAACTCTTCATATAAATAAATAATCAACACTAATTTCTCATGGATAGGCCAAGCCAGTATAGTAAAAATGACAATCATGCCTAAGTGAATTTGCCTAATCATTGCCATACCAATCAAACTTCTTCAAATTATTGCATAGAACTAGAAAAATAATAAAAGTCATCTGGAAGAACAAAAGGTCAAGAATATCAAAGGAATTAATGAAAAAAATGTTTAGGAAGGAGGCCTCACCATATCAGATCTCAAATTATACTATTAAGTGGTAATTATCAAAACAATTTGGTATGCTAAAAATAGGATATTGGGTCAATGAAACATTCGGTAATCAACACATGGCAGTTGTTCATAGCAACACAAAGATCCATGCTTTTGTAAGATGAACTCTCTATTTGCCAAAAACTGCTAGGAAAACCAGAAAATGGTATGGCAGAAACTAGACATAGTCTAATATTTCATACCACATACCAAGATAAAGTCAAAATGGATATTTACCATAGAAATAAAAGGTGATAACATAAACAAATTAGGGGAATATGGAAATGTGTACCTGTCAGTCTTATGGATAAAGGATGAATTTATGACCAAACAGGCTATAGAGAACATTATATAAAGTGAAATGGATAATTTTTATTAAATTAAAAATCATGAATTGGGATTAAATTATATAGAGAAAAAGAGAGTTAAAGAGTGATATAAAAAGAAAAAGGTATAACTGACAGTGCCAACAGGGGATGATCTACCCAGATATAATGGAAGTTTTATAATAACCTGAATTATTTAAAACTATGGCTTCTCAGTGAATTTTTTAATGTTTTGATAATTGTATTTCATTACAATGGTTTCCTTTGTAATCTGACATATTTCGTTTTATGTATTTAATCTTCAGACTGCCAAAAGGCATACATGACACAAAAAAGGTTGAAAAACCCCTCTTTTAAACCAACATTTAAAAAAAGTCCTAACTTTTAAGTAAGGGCAGAAACGGAAATAAAAGTTGACTTCTAACTTTTTGCCTTTTGGAATTTAGGAGAAGCTCTAGAAGCCTTCATCAATTCATTTGAATACACTACTGCCTTTAAAATTGAAAAAGTACTTTTAAAAATGTTTAGTGTATTTGTATTTTCTAGACCAGAAGCTAATATTAAAAGTAAATAATTTAGTTGTATGCAAATTTTTCTTCTCTAAATAAAGTCTGGTTCCATCTCAATATGAAAGTCCTTGGATGTTGTACTAGTAGGGTAAAAGCTTTAGCATTTTGTGCTAAACTAAATAGGTTTTGATTGTAGACTCAATGGAAGGCTTCACAAAGCTAATAGCCCTAGTACCAGCATAGCCAATTTGGAAAGTCTCATCAGGTTGGCCACAAAGTGATGAATTTTTGGTAATGATAAATCCTAAAGAGTAATTGTAGAGTGGTCTCATCAGTATCCCTGGGGGAAAGACTACATTCTGATGAAGTTGTAGATTTTTATATTAAGATTTTTCAGTTGGAATTATCTTTCCAAAGGAATAGAAGTTTTTTACTATTAATAGCTATTTTTAGCCAACTTAATATAAAATCACAATTGTAGAACTAGACTGAAAATACTGTTTTAAAAAGATACTCAATTATCACAAAATGAAAGAAAATATTCTATTATTTTCATTTTTTACCCTGAGTTTATTTGTAAGGAAAACTAGTTTTCATAAAATAATGTGAGTTATCTTTAAAGGGGAAGTAAAAAAAATTATGAAACTAGGTACCCAGATTTCAAAAGGCAATTTTTACATTTATTATTACTTGAGTTTTTGGCCAGTCACTTATATAAAATGTTTAGTACAATTTAAAAAACCAAAATTTAAAAATTATATTTATATGATACTTGCAGCATACCATGTGAAAAGATTTATCATAGCTATTTTCTGTTTTAGGGTCCAGTCAAGAGACTATAGGAAACTGTTCCCTATATGTTCAGATAAACTTAAAAATCTAATCATGGATAACCAGTTTTAAAAACTTACCCTGAAAGTTTCTGACAATAGGTATCTGTTTGAATCAACAAATGAATTTGTGTCTGTTTTCCCAATATGTTTCTTACATACACTTTGATATAAGTAATTGGTTATTATCATTAAGACTATTTGAAAACAAGTTGCTGCTTTTTGTCAGTTGTTGTTTTTCTTAGTTGCTTTTTCTTTCTTTTTATTCATATATAAAATCCACTTACGCTTTTTTTTATAAGGCAATATTTGTCCCTTAAATTTCAGAACAATTCATCATCTGCATTGGTAGAGAGAGTTTCATTACTAAGAATTCTCTCTCTCTCTCTATATATATATATGTGCCATATATATGTGTGTGTGTGTGTGTGTGTGTATGTGTTTTATAAAAGTCTAAAAGAAAGCTTATTGTGTATGTACAATTGTCCACTATTGAGTCTCTCAACTTGCTTTATATTTGTGGAATTTATCTGGGCTCAAAGATGATTTCAAGTGGAAATGAACTATGAATGAGGTTTTATTGCTGTTGATAGCTTTTAAATAGTATGTAGATCTAACATAAATAATTTTATATATTATAATATTTTTACCTATAAAGATTAAAGGTAGAGGATTTATAATCTACATTATTTTTACATGCCTAGAGGCAGACAGAAATTTTATTGTGAATACCTTTTCCCACAGTATATGTGTGTGTTCTATTTTGATTGTTTATAATTACATTATTCATGTGGCAGTCCATTTTAGTGCCTCTCATTATAATAAGGTTCATTGAACATGTTTAATATTCTAATATACAGACAGTTTTCACATTACTTAAGTGTACTGTTCCACAGACCTCCATGTAAAGTGATTTTTACATAATGCAAATTTACCCCTGCATACCCACTAAATTTAGCTGACACAACAAAGGCAAACATAAAATAACCTTATTCAAGTCATAAAATATACTCAAATGCATAATTAAATACTGTACTGTGATAATAAACAGAGTTGTGAAATGAAAGATAAAGTTAATGATAAAGTAAGCCTAACATAGGTGTGCAGCATATTACATCTTCCTCACCCATTGCACCTAGCCTTTATCACTGGTAATTAGTTGTGCAGTTTTTTATGAAACCATTGAGAGATGTTTAGACAGTAGCTCTCTTTTTTCCTCCTTTATCCAACAATAGCAAGCAACATTATCCTCAGCCAGTCTTCAAACTTTTAAAACTCGAACTATTTGGATCTATTTTTTCAATACAAGAAAAAAGTTTACTCAAATGATAAAATGCTTCTGTCAATGTTTCATTATGAAACTTTTTGGCTTGACCTTGGGTTCCAGAGCTTCCCTTTCTTCTTGTGTAATCGCAGCTCAGTCAGATCCTTGTTCTAATTTTTTTTTTTTTGGATTTCTTTCATAAATTTTTCAAGGAAAGTCAAATTTATGCAATACAAATTTATGCAAAGTGAGAACTGTCTGTAATTGAGATTTCAGGTTTGTTGCAAAGTTCAAAATCAAAGTGGTACAGATTGATAGGAAGCAGACATATACTTTGTCTTTTCCTTTAGTGTTGTAAATTATCATGTGTGAAAATTTAGTTCAGATCATGAAATATACCCTACTTTATCTATTTAAAAAATGTAAAGCAGAATGTGGTTGCATTTTTCCCCATTAAAGCTCTTCATTGGCTTTAGCTTCATAAAACCTAAAAGTAGATTATTTAAAGATTATTCTATTAACCATAAAGCTTTTTTTAACTATAAAAAAACTATAGTTAGTTTCTTAACTATAAGAAATTTTGTTTTCTTTACAGAAGGAAGTATTATTGAGTGATAATACTGATTATTAATATGAAATTTGGACCATGTGAATATGAGGAAAATAGAAATTACAAAGAATACAGTATTTTCATCAGTGTAGGAAGACTATTAAAATGTCCTTCCCTATTATCAGGGACACTTCTGGAGAAAAGGATCCGTGAAATTATGTGAATACCGATTATATGCGAAAACAATGGGAGAAAGATCAAGAATCTCAGATATCAATCAAGACGGATACTCAGAACAAGAACAATATAGTGATACCTTTTATTCAGATGATTTTGAAAATTCATTTGCTTCCACCCAGTCATCAATCCAGAAGGCCTATCATTCGCCAGTAAGGAAGAAAGGTCCTAACATATACAGTTCAGATAGTCATCACCAAGGTAGGTGTGAGGTCTACTGAAAAAGAGAAAAATTCATTTTTAATTTTCAAGGGAAATTAGATAAACGGTTTTTGAAGATTTTTATGGATGCGGGTATAGAGCTGGGGCTAGGAGTAGGCAAGGTACTAAAGTACAACATCAAGGATAGCTAAACAGCAGTTAAATTTTAATATTACTTTTAAGGAAGTATACCTTTTTAGTGCCAACAAATTACACTCTGGCAGGTAGGTATTTATTTTATGATAACCTGTGTGTGAAGGAAACTCCCTCTCAGGGTCACCTTTGGGGCCCTACCTGCTTCCCTGCACGCAAGTGTGGGTCACAGGGTAGTGACCTAGGCACCTGAGCCAGAAATCATTGGGAAATTGATCTGGGGGTAAAAGGGAAGGAATAAAAGAGGGGGTTCCAGGAAGTAGGCTGTCTCTATTCTCTTGGGCATGCGGCAAGAAGAAGATGGCTAAGGGGTTCCGGGACAGTGACTATATGGCAGGATAAAATTAGACTTCTTTCTATCTGCTGCCTTTTCTTATTCAAGTAAATGTTAATAAACTCTATGGAAATTAAGGACCAGAGTCTAATTTTTACACCTAACAATATGCTATAATTAAGTTCAGATGCTAGTAGGAAGTATTACATAGGGAGAGCAATTTTCAAACCTTACCTTGGGCTTTTATGTATTATTTTGCCTCAGCTCTAAATTTGTACATAAAAATGTCTAACAGTATAATTATGGAAATCACTTGTAGTTTGTTCTGTATTGAATATAATGTTGGTTTCAATGTAGAGTGCTCTTCTAGACTAATATTTTGTATTGTTTTTGAGCCATTAAGTTCAAAATACATTAAAACATTAAACAAAACTGTTGTGAGGAAGATTATTATTTAGTTATTAGCTTAGTATTAGTATTAGACCTAACAGGAAGGGCTGGAGAATTCCACATGGAATGGGGAAGCAGGAAGTGGCTTGCACTCTCTGAGGACTCCATTGTGGTTGGGACAAGTAGTAATTGATTCCCTGGGAGACCTCAGAGCTAGTGGAGTTGCACCCTGATTCTCTGGGATCCTGGAGTGTGGTGAAGGTTGGAAGCAGAGAACATCTATCCTACATGACAGCACTGAGTAGGGAGTGATCTGTGATCTGGTGGACAGCTTGCAGACTTCCTCTCCCTACTGGGCTACTTTGGACCATCAGTTCTGGAGGAGTTGGTTCCTGGCACCCTGAAACCATCTCTGGACTCTACTGTGAGGATTCCCACTCCAGTACTGTTATTCTCTAGGCCTTGCCTGGCTTAGGTCTTAGATTAGTGTAGATAAGTCCCTCCCTTGACCCTGTGGTTTGCCCTTAGCTTGTAAGAGTAGAATCCCTTATTCCCATCCTTTATTATTGTTTCCCACAATTAAACTATTATAAACCTTTGCCTTTTACTTGCTGGTTTCCATAGGCTTAGACCAAATACTGAAGGGTGGCAGTTGTGCTGCCACTTCAGTAGCATTCACCTCCTTGTCAGTAAACCCTGGTGTCCCAACCTTGTTCCTGTCCATCTGTCATTCCTGTCTCCCTCACCCCATTGTGAACCCACAGATTATTTAGTTAACTTCCCTGGTAATCCTCCTTTACAAAACTCAGGGTGTGTTTTGCTGCCCTCCTATAAATGCAAATTTAAACATTAGATAGTTAGCCTCTACCCCTATCCATCCTTATAGATAACACACTTGTAGGGGTAGGGCAAGTGGGAAAATACTTTGTGTTCTCTTCTTTTCTTTAGGGCTTGTGATGGGTTGCTAGGGGAGGGTTCAGAATGCAGTCAGATAAACCTATTCGCCTGACACAAACACTGAGGGGCATATATGGACTGGAGTACAACAAATATTTATTAATCCTGTAGATAGAACATTGTGCTAGGTCTATGTGATATAGAAAGTTTAAGACTCTAGTTCCCTGCCCTCATGGAACTTACAGTCTAATTGTTGTTGAATTGTTTCCATTGTGTCCAATTCTTTGTAACCTCATTTGGGGTTTTCTTGGCAAAGATCCTAGGTAAGTTTGCCATTTCCTTCTTCAGCTCATTTTTTAGATAAAGAAAATGAGGCAAACAGGATTAAGTGGCTTGCTCAGTGTCACACAGCTGGTACATTTCTGAGGCTATATTTGAACTCATAAAGATAAGTCTTCTTGATTCCAAACCCAGTGCTCTATCTACTGTACCACCTGAGTACAGTATAATCTAAATAAGTCGATATAATATACATGATAATACGAATGCATTCAAGAAGTTCAAGTGCTTTATGTGAGGTTGCAGAGGGTGGGAAGGTAATTTCTCATTGTGGGATCCAGCAGGACCATGCCAGAAGTCTCTTGAGTTTTAAAGGATATGTAGTTAGTTGCTTATTTGTCAGAGGAGAGAGATTAAAGAGATAAGTACCAGCATAAGCAAAGATAAGACTCAGCAGGGATGCATAGGACTTAAAGTGAATAGTTGGTTTGGCCAAATTGTAGTCAATGTGTGAAAAAAAGGAAGTGGAGTATGAGATTATAAAATACTTGAAGATATGAAGTAAAGGAACTTGAAGTAGGGAGCCTCTGAAGATCTGAGGAGAAGTGCCAGGATTGTGAAGAAGATTATGTGGCATCAGAGTGAAGGATGGACTGACTGTATTGGGAAGAAGGGGAATTTGGAAGACTACTGTTAGGATACCAGCAGATGCTGATAAGAGCCTGTGCTAAGAATTGTGGCGGTGGAAACAGAGAGAAGATGTGAAGTGTGGAGACATAACCAACAGGCTTAGTAATTTTGCCTGGAAGATGTGAGGGAGAGGGAAGAACTGGAGAAAACACTAACATTTCAAACAGGGAATACTGGGGAAAGTTGTACCACTGACAGAAGTAATAACATTAGGGGGTAAAAAACAGGTTTGTTATAAGCCCAGTTTAGGGCTTAGAATTTTAGAATTGAATGGAACCTTAAGAGGATATGTTGAATTTAAAGTGTCAGGATATCCAGTTCAGAGAAATATTCTATAGAGGTAAATAGAATGGGAGCCCAGGAGAAAAAAAGGGACTGGTACATTTAGAAGTCATCTGCATAGAAATAATAGTTGAAGCAGTGATAATAAGATTGATACCACTAATAATAAAAGGTGATGCCTCCTGAGCACTCAACAAATGCTTGTTGTCTGATATTTATGTAGCACTGTACGTATTCTCATTTGAACTTCCAAACAACCCTGTAAAATACTACTATCCCTGATGTCCTCATTTTAGAGAGGTAAATTGAGGCTTAACTTGGTCATTACCACATAACCAGTGTCAGTAAAGATCTAAAGCAAGGTAACCCTATTCCCTGGGCAGTACTCCACTTATGATACTATACTGCCTCTAATAAGAGAAAGAGAGTAGAGAAAGAAAAGTGGGCCAACAACAGAGCCTGGGGGATTGCTGACTTTTAAAAGCCTTGAGGAAGATAAGGACTATTGAGTCAAAAGAATTAAGAAAGTATGTTATTTCTGAAATCCGTGTACAAAAGCCTATCTTTAGAGGGAAGAGGTGTCTACATGCTGTAAAGAGGTGAAAGAAAATGAGGACTGAAGAAAGTATCTTAGATGTGGTGCTTAGAAGAAGCTATGGTACAGAGTAGTAGGAGAGGAAGTCAGATTGCAAGGGCATGAAGGAAAATAAGTGCTTGAGGAAATAGAAACTTAGATAATTTAAGACATTTAGTAGTAAAAAGAAAGAGAAGGGATGGGATGGTAAACAGATGTCATGTAAAATAAGGGAATGTTTTAGGATGGGAGAACATGGGTATTGGCAGATAGAAAGAAGCTAGTAGAGAGGGAGAGATTAAAGATACATGAGAGAGAAAAAGGATAATTGCTGATAGGCAGTAACAGGTAGAAGGATTAGACCTAATGACTAGTGGGAATAACTTTTCTTGTGTGATGAGGCGAAGAAGGGAAAATAGATGATAGTACTGAGCAGTTTTGAGGATTAGAGGATGGAAATTGAGGGAATTTTCTTGGGGTGGGCTCAATCTTAGTAAAGTAGAAGGCAAAATCATTTGCTATAAGGTGAAATCATTTGCTATAAGGATTTGGACTGTGGTTGGAGCATAAGAAGAAACAATTTGGAACAATTGGAAGGAATAAGATAGGAGGAATAGAGTAGAAAGTTTGTTGACCATCAGTGATCGGTCACTGTATACCATAAGCTTATTGCAGGTTTTCATTACATGATTTTTTTTCCCATCAGAGTTCATTGGATAAATCAGATCATCGGGTCTACCCAGGAATAAAAATGAATATATCTGGAATAACAGAAGACCCTTCAAGTATGAGGGAATTTAGAGTGGTGGTTACTGAAATATTTAAGGTAATGGATCATATAGTCAACTCTGGATAAGGAGACAGATAAAGGCAGTGGAAGAGATAGAATGGGAAAATGGGGATTGAGGATCCAGGATGAAAGATTGTAATAGAGGCTGAAGTAAGGTTTGCGGGCAGCTAAGTAGCACAGTGGATAAAGTGCCTTGCCTGGGAGCTGGGAGAACCTAGATTCAAATCTGTGTGAGAGAATGAGAGTTGGTGGAAGGACACCTTCCACCTGTCGTTGGAGGATATAGTTTAAAAATATAGGATCTTAGAATTGGAGCAGAAGCAAAAGCTAGATTTCAATGAAAAGAGAAGAGGTGGAAGAATTATTGTTTGAAAAGTTTAATGTATCAAAGTTTAAGAAATGGGTTGAGGCTCAAAAGGGTATGGGCCAGGCCATGGATGAACTAGTGTGAAGTAGATTCTGGGAAGAGTAAGGCTGCACAGAAATGTGCTTATGGATTCAGTTTGTAAGAAATAAAATTAGGACTCTGGTCCTTAGGATTTTATAAAATTATTAGAGTTATTTGGATAGGTAAAGGTAAAGAAATAGAGAGAAAAGCCCATTCTAGCTAGCCACATGGGTGCTCCCAATGTGGGCTTCCTCAGCCGCCATCTTCTTGGCTGGTCACCGCAGACAGAGAGATGGCACTTCCATCTTTGAGTCTTTTTAATCTCTCCTTTTACATTCGGTTCAATTTCAGTCATGTCTAGATCAGGTGCATAGGCCACAGTCTTGTGACCCATGCTAGCTAGGTAACATAAGTGGGTACCTAGCCTAAGTGACATAGCTCTAGGAGCTCAGTGGCACAGGTATATGACCCCATGCATGATCCTGGAAGAGAGTTCCCTTCACACAATCCCCCTTTGATTCTTTGGGACACCTACATGTTAACCCTCCTCATCCAGGTTTTCTAGGAGAATAACATGTCAGGTGTCCCCAGTAAATCATTTTACATATGTAGTCTATACCTCTAAAGATTCTCTTACTAGAGGGGTATAAGATATTGCACTTTACATAGAAGGAATTACAACAACTTGGGGATAAGAAGGAAAGAAAGAAAAAAAGGAAAGAAAAAAAATTGATAGATGCATTGACAAAAACCCAATTCCAATTAGGGAGCACTCCCCTTTTGGCATAAGAGTTTACATTCAGACTAAATGATAGGTTCAACCCCCTTCTGTTCAGTTTATTATATCCCAAAGTTTACTCTGGATCTTTTGATGTAGTACGTGATTTCTGTAGGCATCCTTACAACATTTTATCCAGAATATCAATTTTCTTGATTCAGGTTGTTGGCAAGTTTCTCTTCCTAAAATTGCTTTAAAAGATCTTAAACCTCTTGAATTTTAGGATAATTTTACAATCCCCTCTTAGGAAAGTGTTGGCCAGCACTAGAATCACCCCTAGGATACCTGGCTGATTTATGAGGTGTATGAATCAATTCTCAAAAGAAAACTCAAAACCCAAAAAGAAGAGAAAAAAAAATTCTGATGGTAGTATGAATATGTAGGCTGTATCTCTATAAGTCAGGGAAACTACTTGCACACTGGTAGGCAAAACATATTATAAATAGAATAAAAAATGTTCACACTTTTAGAGCCCACAGTACATTTACATTTGACCCTCAAAACAACTTTGTGAGTTGGGTACTATTTTTATAGATGAGGAATCCAAAATTTGAAAGGCCAAGTGATTCACCAAGTGAAACAGCTAGTATGAAAACTTGGATCTTCCTGACTCTATGAGTCTGAGTCTTGCTCTACTCTTCTCTGTGGTGCCTTTCCAATTAGCTGGCATTGTGTATAGTACCTTAAAGTTTGTGAAGTGTTTACATCCATTATCTTATTTGAGCCAAAGAGCAAATAGGAACTAAGATGATATTTAAGCACTTAAAATTTTATTGCTGGCAACCCAAGGAATATGTCTTATATTTAAATAATAATTCTATAGGATTAAGTGGTGATCCCCTTTTAATATTATTTAACTAATTTAATATTTTTGTGGAACCAATTATCAATAGATGAAATATATTTATTTGTGTATAAATGATTTTCATATGAATTTTGGGGGTCATGAAGATGCGAATAATCTCACTAATAATTTGACCATTTTCCTTTTTCTATAAATGCCTCTCCATATTCTTTTAAAAAATATAATCATGACATTCTAATTAACATAAAGTATGGCATTAATTATCTCAATTACAGGGCCTTTTTAAAAAAAAATAGGTAAAATGCTTGCACTAAATAATGTAGTAGGTCTCTCCTTAGGAGTGTCAGAATCAGAATCCAGAAATGGAATTTAGGCTTTGAATGAGACCACATTCTCATAGAACAGAAAGAAATGATTAGGCAGAAAATGTCACCAGTCTATAACATGAATCCAGAATCTGTGAAGTAGGCAAATTACACCATAAAATAAGCCAATGGGAAAATTATAGTATATAATAAAAAATTTAGAACAAATATAACATGCAAATAGTGTTATGTATTATTGAAGTTTTGTTTCTACTTTGAAAGGCTTATAAAGAGAATAGTGATAGTGATTTCAAAATTTGGAAAATAAAAAATTTGATCTCACTTCATCTTCTCTGAACAAAATAACCCAAATAGCAATTTTCTTTTATAAAAAAATTGTTTTAATCATCTATAATCTGCCTTCATACCCTTCTACCACAACCTCCCATTTTTAATTGAGAGCTCAAGAAAAGCAATCCACTACAAACATTTAGTTGGTTAAAGCAAATTTTCACATTATATCCAAAAAGAATTTGGCTCATTTTTCATTGAGTTCTTCACCTCTCTGTCAAGTGGTGAGTTAAATGTTTACTCATTTGTTCTTTAGGAACCTGAATGGTCATTATGCTGATAAGAATTTTTTCTTTGACCTGGAAGCTCTATGATATTCCTGGGAGTTTTCATTTGGGGATTTCTTTCAGAAGGTGATTAGTGGACTCATTCTATTTCTACTTTTCTCCTTGGTTCTAAGAGATAATGGACAATTTTCTTTTATGGTTTCTTGAAAAGTATTGCCTATGTACTACTACTTTTTTTTTTTGAGGCCATAATGTTCAGAGAGTCCACTGATTCTGAATTTTTTCTTTTTGACCTTTTCTTGTAGTTTTGTTTTTTGTTTTGCTTTGAGGTACTTTTCTTTTGTTGCTTCATAAAATCATTGACTTTTATTTGGTTATTTTAATTTTTGGAGTTTGTTCCTTGAGCAAGGTTGTGTCTCTCTTGTGGCTAATTGTTAATTCCTTTCCAATTCTTTCTTCCATTTCTTTTCCAGTTTTTTCCCTAAAGTGCTCTCATTTCATTTTTTTAATTAAATTTCTTTATAATACTTAGTAATCACCACCACCAAACATTTAACTGAACAAATACATAAAAAAGATTATGTGCATGACCACAAACTCCCACATTACTTACAATTTCTTTAAAATATGTAAATTTTATGTGCATAAAATAAACATCCTCTGCATTTTTTAGTTCCCTTTGGATTTATTTTACTCAGATACTTTTTTTCTTGTTTTTGTGGCTGTTATTTTTTATAATGTAATCATGGTATGTATTCTCTTTTCATCACTTCATATATATTTCCATTGTTTTCTTTATATTTACAATGTCATTTCAATAACATAATTCAATCCATTACATTCAGATGTAATTACATTCACAATCTTTTTTATTCAACAATTTCTCCCATTCATTGCATTTATGTTATTTCCTGTTATTTTGTCATTAAAAAAACAAAGCTTCTCTGAATATTTTTATACAAACACAGCTTTTTACCCTTTCAGTAATATCTTTAGGGTCTGCCTCTAGTAATGATATCTCCAGGTCAATGAGCATGAATAGCTTTATAGCTCTTAATGTATATTTCCATTTTGTTTTCTTAAAAAAAATTCACAGGTGTTCTAGCAATGTAATATTAGGCCTGTTTTTCCATGTTCCTGTCAGCATTTAATTTAATCACTTTAGCACATCTGGTTCTCAGTTAACATATACTGTATTTTCTAGATTGGTCTTTAGGCAGCAGACATAATCTGTTGCCAGGACCTTATTCTTTCCAAAACAAATATTTTCAGCTTGATCATACCCAGTAGGACTTTTTTCCAAATTTCTCCCAGGGAACCTCTGTAGTATGATGAGTGTTAAGGTAAGACTTTTACAGAATATTTATACTCTCTTAAGTCATTGTTGTTCCACTATGTTTGGATTATGTGTATGCTCAGGCTTATTCCTAACCTCATAGAGGTGTTGAGGTGGATAAGGGCTCTCCAGATATTTATCTTTCTAAGGTTCTATTTATGTATTTTATTTCTTAATTATTTTTTTGGTTAGATTTATCTAGTTCTGAGAGGAGAAAACTAATGTCTACCACTGTTATTATTTTGTTATGTATTTCCATCTGTATCTCATTTAGTTTTTTCTTTAAAAAACTGAGTAATACTTGGTGCATTACAGATCCATATTATTAATTATTCTTCATTATTCATAGTAAACTGCCTCTGAAACATAAGATAGTAACCCTATTCATCTTTTCCAATTATATCCATTTTAACCCCAACACTGTCTGAGGCATAGTATATTCTGCTTCAGCCCCTCACCTTCTCTCTTTTTCAGTGTATAGCTTGTAAGCACCACATTTTTTTTCAGGATCTGGTTTTTTTATTCTTTCTGCTAATCATTTTCTTCTTATGTGTGAATTTATCCCATTACATACAGTGTCATAGTTACTAGCTGTGGATTTTGATCTTCTCCATTCCTCCTCATTGTTTGTCTCCTACTTCCTTTCTTTCTGCTATATCCCTCCTTGGATGCTGAGTTTCCTTTGATCAATACCTCACAAATTCACACCCCTTCTCCCAAATCCCCCTTATCCTCTCCCCTTGCCCTCTTAGTTCCAGATTGGCCCATTTTTCCAAAGGTAGTCACTCCCTTATCCCTTTCCCCTTAACTTTTATTTCTTGTTCTCTCTTTTACCAAATCACATCCTTATCCCTCAGCTGTGCTTCCCTACTTCTTGATTTCCTTATCCCTTCACCTCCTCACATACACAAAAGGAAGGGATAAGAGATCTCTTGGTATCCCTTCCTTTTGTGTGTGTGAGGAGGAATTTTCCTTTCTTGGCATCCCTTCCTTTTCTTAACCCCTTGGCTTCTTTTCTCTTCCCAGTCCCTCCCTTAGCCCATCCCCTTTCCCTCCTATTTCTTTGTACATTAAGAAAATTTTTACCCTTCTAATTGTGTATGTTATTCTTTATCAGCAATATGATGAGAGGTTCTAATACTCCTAGCCCTCCACTCCCTCATCCCCTTCTCCATAGCATTTCTTTTATAGTCTTCCTTTATATCATATAGCCATTCTACCCTCCCTTTTCCTGGTCTATTCCACTACCATTTTGGCTCATTTTATTACATTCCTTCCATCTTAAGTCCTCCTTTTAAATTATTTTAATTTTAAAATTAAAAAAATCTTTAAAAATCTTTTTTAAAATACCCACGCCTTCAAAATACTCAGACAATGAGGCCATTCCCAGGGTCCACGGATGATAATTTCCCATGCTAGAATCAAATAGTTTGACCTTTTGGGTTACTTATTATTTCATAACCTTTGTGTGTTTCTTAAAGATCAGATGTTCTGCTGAGCTCTTTTCCCCCCAGTAATTATTGAAACTCTTTTAGTTCATTTAATGTCCATTTTTTCCTTGAATTATGCTTATCTTTGCTGGATAGTCTGTTCTAGGTTGTAATCCTTGTTCTTTTGCTCTGTGAAATGCTACATTCCATGTCCTGCATTCTTTTAATGTTGTGGCAGCTAGGTCTTATTGTCCTAACTGCAGCTCCACAGTATTTAAATTGTTGGGTTTTTTCCTTATTGCTTGTAGCATTTTCTCCTTAACCTGGGGGGCTGTGGAACTTAGCAGTGATATTCCTGTGCATTTTCATTTAGGGGTCTCTTTGAAGTGGTGGTGATTGGTGGATTCTTTCAATTACTATTTTGCTGTTTCTAAAATTTCTGGGCAGTTTTCTGTATAGAGTAAAAAGTGGTTGCCTTTTGGTTAGTTGGACTGAATATTAAAAGGGGTGGTCGCCAAGAATTGAATAAATATCAATTCTAAAATGATTTTTAGCAATTTATTTCTAAAATATAGGAGAGAGTGAAAGTAGAGAAATGAGAAGAAGGCAGAGTAAGAGATCTAGCTTAATGAACTAGATTATATGTTCAAGCCCTGGCTTTACTCCAGCAGGGCTCCAGAGGCCCCAGCCAGAGAGCCTAAAAGTCAATTAACAAGGGTTTTAGCCACAAGGCCTCCTCCCAATCAAGGGCCCCTCCAGAGGCTAGTACCTCCAGGGAAGCTAAGGAAGGGAGTCAGCCTTTTTTCACTCACCAGGAGGTAGTTCAAAGAGAGAGATTTAAGACCAGTCTCACCAAGTCCAAGGTCTCAGGTCCAGTAAGCAGATTTTTCGCCAGCCTCCAACTCGAACTCCAAAGAAGACCCACAGGAAGTTGTAACTTCCTTTTAAAGGCACTTCTTTTGCATCACTTCCAGTGCATTCCTCCCATTTTAGGTGTACCAATCACAACAGAGACTTTGCTTAGGACTGCCCAGAGGGCAGTCAGTCAATTCTGATTATCACCCACTCTTGCACACGTGGGTCACAGACCTCCCCCACTTGAGAATTAAGTGGGGTGTTTATTCTTTTGGTGATTTAATCTAAAAATAGGTAGAGTAGGATTAATCCCATCTTCACATTTACTTGATTATTTCTTAGCATATAGTGTCACTACTATGAGTTAGGAATTATGGGAGTGAGAGGAAGGAATACAAAGAATAAGACAATTCTATGCCTGCAAGGGGGGAAAAATCTAGTTGAGTAAAAGAAGATATATATATATATATATACACACACACACACACACAGAAAAATATACTAGTATGAGGCGGTATTTGGAAAATGGCAGACAAAATGCAGTACACATAATGTAGTGCGTGGAGTAATCTAATTTCATTTTTCTTTTTGGTAACTCTTGTACCCAGCATAGTGTCCCTACACAGAGTAAGTGCTTAATTTTCAATTCCTGCTAGGCTAACCTCATTTCCTTTTTCATATGATAAATCAGGATGGATATAAT
This sequence comes from Gracilinanus agilis, assembly GCF_016433145.1. NCBI lineage: Eukaryota > Metazoa > Chordata > Mammalia > Didelphimorphia > Didelphidae > Gracilinanus > Gracilinanus agilis. Next base: position 321,266,355 of record NC_058133.1, on the reverse strand, counting down.
TAATCCAAGGAATATTCACAAAGATGCAAAAAAATCCTGACATGGTAGAGTAAGACTAAAGCAAATCAGATCAAATTTCATAAAGGCAAATGAACTTGAGTTCAATAAAATCAACTTCACAAGTACAAGATGGAAGGCTGGAAAAGTAGGAAAACAGTTCCAAGGGGTTTCAGTGAACTGTAAACAAGTGCAGTGAGTATTAGCAGTGCAACAACAGAGTGAAATACGTTATTGCCCTTTTAGGAATCTTAGTGATTCCTAATTATTATTATTATTATTGCCAAATCCATGGGAAGTGATGATCCTGCTGAATTTTCCTCACTGGCCATATCTAGAATACTGTATTCATTTTGGGTGCCAATTTTTTTTTTAAACCCTTGTACTTAGGTGTATTGTCTCATAGGTGGAAGATTGGTAAGGGTGGGCAATGGGGGTCAAGTGACTTGCCCAGGGTCACACAGCTGACTGAGTGACTGAGTGGCTGAGGCTGGGTTTGAACCCAGGACCTCCTGTCTTTAGGCCTGACTCTCACTCCACTGAGCTACCCAGCTGCCCCCATTGGGTGCCAATTTTTAAGGATTACGTCATCAAACTGGCATAGTTTCCAGAGAAGGGTGACCAGGCTGGTGAGGTTTCAGAGCCCTGCTAATTATAAAAGGATCATTAGAAGGAACCTGAGATGTTGTGCTTTGAGGGAAAAAAGTGGGGGGGAGGGGTCAGGAGAGGTGATAAGACTATCTTAGTGATGGCAACCTTTTTAGAGATGGGGTGCTGACTTACCCACTCTCCCCAGACCATGTGCCATGCCCCTCCCTTCCACTGAGTACTGGATTAGGCCCCCCCCCTTTACCCAACACAGGGGAAGAAGAGAGCACTCCCATTGGGCAGTTGGGTGGAGGGGTGGGTGAAGTGAGGAATCTTCTCAGCGAATGTAGAGTGCAGGAGGGGAGTGGGCCCCTGCATTCTGCTCCCCTCCATCTCTGCCCTGTGAGCCACTCACTTACCCCAGTGCACTCCCATTGGGCTGCTGGGCAGAAGGGGGTGGAATGTGAAAAAATCTCAGTCAGATACTGTGGGGAGGGGAGGGGAGCATCTTTACCTAGTCCCTCTGCCTATCTAGTAACAAACTCTGGAGGTGGGGAGGGCGGCCACATGCCTGTTTTGGATGATGTCTTCAAGGTAAAGGAGGTCTTTAAATATTGGGAAGTCCCTTTGAACTTGTTCTCTTTGCTACCTGAGTGGGCTCCCTGGGGAAAGAGTCAGACAAGATGGAAGGAGATAGGGACTGGCTGGCATTTTGAATAGATTTTTTTATAGGCATGTGGTCGATTTATTTCTATCAGCATGGCTTTAATTAAAATATTATTTTCCCTCATAAAATCAGCCTTTATCATTTTTAAAAATAACAAGAGTTAGTGAGAAGACTGATGTGGTTGGAGCTTAGAGTTCATGTGTGTGAATAGTTTAGGATAAAGGATGGCAGAGTAGATTGGAGCCAGATTTTGGAGGCCTCAAAGGTTAGACTAGACTCCACATAGTTTTTACTTTTTTTTTTCAAACTTTTCACAGAACCTTGAATTGTCACAGAATAGCCAAAAAGATTTCATGAAGGAAAATAGTTGTAATGATGGATAAATACACACAGTTAATTTAAACCTGTCAGCTTTGTTCTCTCTATCGATTGTATATAGTATGTGCACTGAACTAATGGAGGGAACCATCAACCATTAGTTTAATTCTATTACATGACTGAAAATATTTGATTACAGATCAGTATTATTCATTGAATAAATTCAATAGCATGTGGTGGAGACAATTGTTAGTCTTTCTTGATATAGGGAATATAAAATAATTGGTGGCCAGAGATAGGCATGGGTTTTGTAATTTATAAATTGTAGTCTTTTTTTTAAATGACAGAATTCATTATGGGAAATTTGAAGAGAAAGCAAAAGTGTTCATAGCCAAGCCTGACAATGAAACAAACATGTATGAGCCTATTTTAGGTACTAAATATAGAACAAATGCAAAAATGATACAACTACCTCTGGCTCACAGATTATATTTACCCTACCAGTTCTAAAATTTGTGATCCTGTATCCATTTTTAATACATGATTCCAGCAAAATTAGAAGGGTATTTACAAACAACAAAAAATAAATGTAAGAGCAAAACTCTAAATCTTTACAGCAAAGATATTGACTTATAGGTTAAGAGAAAAATTTAAATTATTGTAAGGCATTTAGCAAGTAAGCTATCATTTCCAGTGTTCCCAAACATAAAATACTAAAAGAATCATCACATCATCAATAAGCCAAGTTATTTGTATGATCATTAAATTTGGAAGAAAATTATTTGGAAAAATTTTATCTTTAAAAATCAACCTTATTGTTATTTGGTAGTCATTGAAGGTCCTTGAGGACTGGGAACAATGTTTTGTTTTGACATTTCTGTGTGTGTGTGTTCCCAGCACTTAGCACATGGTCAGGCACATAGTAAGCACTTAATGCTTTTTCATTAACTGATAAAAAATAATGTAAGGTTTTGCTGAGTTTTGGGGTAAGTGTAGACTTCCATTGTGTTTGTTTTTTTTAAAGCTTTGAAAACAAATGTAATTGTAGCTTTTTGAAAAAAAGGAGTAATAATTAAAACTAAACTTTGGACAGCAGTTACCACATGAATTCTATCACATCTGAAGTTCAACAATTCAATTCAGTGAATTATTTGTGCCTCCTGTGAGTAGTTGAAGGGAATAGAAAAATGAAAAATATAGTAGATGGAGTGGTATTTGTTGAACTGAATTCAAAACAAAACACCATGTCCTTGATGACACCTAAATAGTAAATTTAAAACAGCAACAAGAAAAAATGTTGTTAGCTCTGATGAAACAGTACAGATAGTGAAAGTTGATTAATTTGCAGGGAAAAATTGTGAGTTATTTCATTGATGATCTTTAGATTACTTAAAACCAGATGCTTATGCATCTATATATTGATAACTAGAGAACTTCTGACTCCAAATTGTATATTTTCCTAAATAAAGATAATTTCTATACATTCATTCATTGGCTTTTTAAATTTCTTGTGTCAAACATGTTTAATTTGTTTTTGAGTACAAGTATGCATTTATTATATCATACATAGTTGATGACCTGAATATTGAAAGGTAAGAACATTAACTTTTAGCATCTTGGCACTTCGATTTGGAGAGAAAAAATGGTTGTCTGAAAGAATACAAGTTAAGGAACATGATTGTTTTCAGGCTTCTGAAGGATTATCATATGGAAGAGGAATCATACTTATTCCTATTGAGCCACGAGGCAAAACTCGACTAGTGGTGAAAGCCATCAAGACAACAGATTTTGACTTAATATAAAAAAACTTCCTAACCTAATAGAATGGGCCTCTTTGGAAAATTTCTAAGTGAGATTGGTATTTATGTTGTAAAAGAGATTGTGTTAGATGATTTCCAAGATATTTTCCAATTTGGGGATCCTATGATTCTATGGACTTACAAGTTGAACTTTAGAGAATATTTTATCCCTAGGCTTAGCTTACTTAATGGAAGGCATTATTTGAAGACAACCATTTCTTTTCCTTGACTCTCCTCCTGCAGTTTTGGATGCTGCCCCTCCCCCCCCAGCAGAATATATGGCCTTGATAAAGTCTCACATTTTTAATTGAAATCACTCCAGTAACTTTGCCATACACAGAAAAAAAAAAACACAAACAAGCCCGAATGAATTCACAAAGAGTTGTCAGAAAAGATTAAAACTACTGAAGAACAAAAAATTGTTAAGAAAGCTGTTCACATCACCTTAACTTCTGGGATTTTGTTTATTCTCTGCCTTGCACTGTGTCCTAGTTTGCAATCTCCAATTTGTTATTTCCTTTAAATTAAAAAACAAATGATGGAACCATACTGACTCATTTGAATATGCCAACTATTAAAATAACAGTAAATGAATTTCTGCTGGTTTAATTGTAATCATTGTAATTACCTCTTCTAAAGAAAGAATATTGTAACAGAAAACAAATTGTTAGATTCGTTCATATGTTTCTTCTTGTTTGTTTTCATTTATGTCTAGATAACTCTTTGTGACCCCTTTTGGGGTTTTCTTAGCAAAGATACTGGAGTATTTGCCATTTTTTCCCCAGTCCATTTTACAGATGAGGAAACCCGAGGCAAACAGGATTAAGTGGCTTGCCCAGAGTCACACAGCTAGTTAAGTGTCTGGCATCTGAGACTCAGATTTTCCCCATTCCAGATCCAGCATTCTATATCCACTCTGCCACTTATAATTCTTTTTCTTCTTTTTGTTTTTAACATTCAACACCACTGACTTTATGTAGGGTCTGGAATAAAAGTATATTTTAATATTTTTGAAAGTAGAATCACTAGAAAGATAATCGGCATCAGATTTCCTATTGGCCGTTGACCAAAAATATCCACACTGAATAGATAACAGTTTTGCTGTAGTTTATGTCTTGGTACTCCATTTGTATTGTGTAGGTCTACATTGCTTAATTTTCTCATCTTTAAAATTGGGATTTGAACTAGATAACTGGTGTGTGAGGTCCCGTCCCCTATAGTCCTAGCAGTCCTTTTGATCTTTTATGAAATGTCTTGACATGTTTGAGATACTATCTCATTTTCTAAAGTGTTAATCTTAACATGAAAATTATTAGACAAGTATTTTCCAGTCTTCTCTTCTAACTGACATGCTAGAATACAATATGAGGTTAAGGGAATACTCTGCTAGATCCCCTAATTCATCAATTTAACCACATAGGTACATACTTATACACATAAAATATACCATAGCAATTCTGCCTTCTCTTTCTGTCATAAATAGCATTTACCTTCTATTTCACTACTAAAAATTTGGTAAATCATACAAAATAAGAAAACCCAGTATGTTTCCTATAATAAGGGTGTCTTCAAGTTGAGTCAGTGCATCCTGTTGCTATTTCTGTGAGGAAAAAAATCATGTTAAACAAATGTAATGCAAAGAGTGGTTTTAAAAAAATTGAAAAATAAATTGGTTTACAATATATGAGTGTGTATGTATGTTTTGGGACCTCTAAGAGGAAAAAGGTTTGAAGACTTCTTTGTACCCAGTTTTACCCAAGTAAAATGAATGAAAATGGAATTATTGATGCCAATTCTTATCCCACTATTCAATAAAATCACTTCAAAACTGTAACTTCTGTGCTGGACAATTCAAAACATGTATGTAAATGTATATTTTAAGCATAACAATTTGGGTGTGTGATGTTTCACTCCCCACAAAAAAGGATAATGTAAGAAATCAACATATTTCCAAGAATTGAACATTTCCTTTATGGTTACATTATTCATTACCATTTAGCTAATTATACTATCTAATAATAGCTAGTGTTTAGTTTTAGCAAATAGTGTTTTCTATATACTTTTGGCTTATTTTATAAGATCCTCACCACAATCCTGTGAGGTAGATGATATTATACCCATTTTACAGATGAGAAAACTGAATCCAAGAGAGGTTAAGTAACTTGCCCAGGATTACACAGTTATTAACAAGTATTTGAGGTAGAGTGGTTTTAATTTCAGATCTTTTTGGATCCAAGACCAAGGCCTGAATCTGACCGAATGGGATCAGTTAATCTTAGAAAGTGAGATGGTGAATCCTATCATTCCTTTCAAATTGATGGATTGCTTCTAATACAGTTATGCCTACCCTATCCCACACACACATTCCTCACTCAGTACCTTCTTCTATTGTTCTTAGTTTCCAACTTTCTCCCTTCTCCATCCCTCATCAGCCCCCTCAGGGAAGATTTAACCCAATCATAACCCAGCCCACCACCCCCATTTACCCACCCAAACATAACAGTAAATACCAATGAAAAAAAATCCACCTTCTCAACACCTTCCATCCCTCACTCACCCAGCTTTTATACCCACTGCCTTCCAGTGTCCATTTGGAATATGGTCTCTGGAATAGTGACCTAATGAGGAAGGTACATCTCCCCCAGCCCCTTTTCATTTTGGATGGGACAATGAGCCACACAGGGTGGGCAGGAATGAATGATTTATATAATATGCCTCAAACATCTTAGAACACTATTTTTACTCCTAAATCCAGCTTTCTTCTGAACTTCCTCTTTTTTCTTTAAAGGGCACTGTAGTCCTCCTGGACACCCAGATTTGTAACCTCAGTCTCATCCTCAGCTCCCCATTGCACTGATCACTGCTGGTGTAGGTTTTTGCAACAGCTTCCTAATTGGGCCTCCTTTTCTCAGGTCTCTCTCTCTCTGCCAGTCCTCAACATAGCTGCCAAAGTACTTTTTTCCAAAGTACAGCTCTGGCCACTTTGGTTTACTCCCCTATTCAATAAATTACGGTGGTTCCCTACTGATTTCAAGGTTAAATACGCTGTCCTTATCTCAAATCCTTTTTAAAATTTCTATTTTTCTTTGTTTTATAATGTACACAATAGTACATGTATATGTGCATGAAAATTTCACTGCTAGGGTTGCACTGATTCAAACCTTCCTCTGAACCTACACACACACACACACACACACACACACACACACACACACACACACACACACACTTCACTGCTAGGGCTGCACTGATTCAAACCATCCTCTGATCCTCCCTACACACACACTCCTAGTATAAATCACTAAGAGAAACTACATTTTTATATTTTTTTCCTAGGTTTTTTTGTTCTTTTCATTTTATAAACTGCATTTTAGGGTAAAGGGGAAGAGATGCCAGAACTAGAAAAGAGGTTTGATAACTTTAGTACATCAATTTTTCTTTTGCATCCTGCCTCCAGCAGAACTGACATTTCCTTAAGGAAAATAAACTTGTTACAGTTTTTCCATATTGCTTGGTATGTAGTTTTGTTTGTTTAGTTTGGAGATCAGACCTGTAATTTTATTAGTAAGTATGACCTATTAGGAAACTCCCTCTACCACAACAAAATTGTATCTACTTTCTATAACTGTTTTAAGCGCCTTAGAGAAGGCTGGGGAAACTGAGAGAGTTAGTGACTTGCACAGATTCTCCACTGCCATTTTGTTTCAGAAATAGGGTTTGAAACCAGGTCTTCTGATGCTAAGGTTTATTCTCCATACTGCCACTGTATCTCTCTGATATATGTCAATAAATATTGATTGTGCTAAACTTTCAAATCTTATTCACCTGTTCTTGTCACTGTCTCTTCATGGTTATATTGCCATAATCATCTGGGCTGTAATTTTCTTGAATCTGAAATGAGTATGAATACATTCCTACCTTACTTTCTATTTTCAGGCATATGGCTGTCTTTTTTTTTTTAATGAAAGAGAAAACTTGGCTTCATTAGTTGTTTCTATGCTTTGTTAATTATTTCTACCACTAGTTCCATTCACATTAATACGTATACAAAATTGAAACCCAGAAACAGTTTTAAGACTATTCAAAGCAGTTTCTATTAAAATCTTTTTTAAAAGCAATATTGTGTAGTTTTACATAATTTAACTCCTACGCTTTTTACCCTACTTACCTGTTCATGTTATATTTTATTCCAGGCTTATAATTAGTGACCCCAAGGTGACATAAGGAAGGAGGAAAGGTCTTTTTTAGTTTTTCCTAATGCTCTGTGGCCTGGAGCGTGTTTCCCTCTGGAAAACACTCAGTCACCTTGGAGATGATTCTAAGCCATAGCAATCTTCCAGATGCCTCTCTTAAAGGGATAGGTACACTACAGATTGAGGCCCAAGATTCCTTGTTAATTGCTGTATTTACCAGACTCTAATTTGTGTTAACTCAAGCATCTTGGTTCTAGCTTGTTATAGTTGATCTGATGACTTTTTGTCAGCATTATATAGATCTATTGGGATATGCCATAATTAAAGTACATTTAAAATCTTTGTCTATGTTTTTTGGTTGGCTGGCTTGTTCTGTTTTTTTTTTTTTGTTGTTGTTGTTGTCATTTTTTAATGTATCCCCAATGTCTTTGGTTTAAATTTATACCAAAGAAACCCTAAAAGAAACCATTCAGTTTTGAATCATTGATGAATAATATAATTTTAAAAGTATCTATTTAGGGAAAATAGCTATTAATATAGAATTATAAAAATCAAATTTTAATTAATCATATCATGTCACAGATTGGTCTTCATAGCTTTTATGATTTGATTTTTGGTTTTATTTTTGTTTAGTTCTTCCAGTAGAGGTGAGGCATATAAAAAAACCAGTTTTTGGCTTATGTCATATTTATATTGCAAACTATTTAAATCTAAAGCTATTCTCTTTACTAGAGTAACGATAATATTAAGAATGTAAAAGGGTGATTTATTATAAAATAATTTTTAAAATAATAGATATTAGGACTTATGTTTAAGAATGAATTGTTGATTTGTAATTTGAATACCATGCATGTTTATCAAATCGTAGTCAATGAAAAAGAAAGCAAACCTTGTTTAAAGGAAATTAAATCTCTCTCTATTCTAAAATCTGAGACTCCAGAGAGAAAATTTTAATAAATTATATAGTGTAATATGTACAATTAATATTCTGTTCAATTATGTACTGCATATAACTATTATTTCCTTTTAGTCTCTAGGAGAACAGGTTCTAAGTTCCTACCAAACAGAAGAGAATTCAGATTTGGACATCGTTCCCAGAGCCTCACTAGGGAGCCTACTCAGAAAGATATTGATCTTCTAACCAAACGGGTTCTTACTGCCAGACTGCTGAAAATCAGTGAGCTACAAAATGAAGTGACTGAACTCCAGTTCAAATTAGATGAGGTGCAAAAAGAAAACAAGGCTTTGAAAAGACTTCAGTATAGACAGGAGAAAGCCCTGAATAAGTTTGAAGATACAGAAAATGAAATCTCACAACTTATAGTCAGACATAACAATGAAATTAGAGCACTAAAAGAGCGCTTAAGAAAATCTCAAGAGAAAGAACGTGCAACTGATAAAAAGGTGAAAGATACAGAGTGTGAACTTTACAGGACAAAATGTTCTTTAAAGAAACTGAAAAAGCTTTCTGAAGCTAAGCACCTACCTGAACGAGACGATCTAGCAAAGAAACTAGTCTTAGCAGAGACCAAATTAGATGATACAGAGAAAAAAATTAAGGTGAATTTTAAAGAATCTCTTCTAGTTACATTGTGCTGTTTTTCCATTAGGGATTATTTTAATGTGTGCTCCATTTAAAACCAGTTTCTGTTTTATTGAAACCCCTTGATAAATGAAACTATTTTTAGTATTTTTGTATGTAAGAAGCTAGAAGAGATTTCAAGGAAATATAAAAAATTTAATTGTGAAAAATGGTATCTATGTTAATGGATAAGTTCTTGTGAGAAGTAAATTACTTCTTGGCTCTGTCAGCTATTCTTAGAATGTACTCCACCTTCTTTGTAGTTTTCCATCTTGCTGCTATAGTAGTCATTGTCTTGGCCTTTTAGGAATGTTATAAAATGTCTCAGTAGATCTTTTAAAGCACTGCATCTGGAGTCAGGAAGACCCAAGTTCAGATTCATCCTCAGACACTTATTGCCCATATAACCCTGTGGAAGTCATTTAACCTGTCTACTTCAATTTACTCACCCATAAAATAGAGATAATTATAGTGCTGCCTCCCCCAATGGTTATTGTGAGGATAAAATAAAATGATATTCGTAAATGCCTTGCAAACCTTAAGATGCTATTATGTAAGTGCTAATTATTACTATTATTATTGCACTTGTGAATTTCTAAATTTGTTTCTTCACACATAAAAACAATATACTAAAAGTCACTCTAATAATCTGAAAGAATTAATATCCTCCCAGCAGTACCTATACCTAACATAGTATAGACTATGTTAGGAATCTTGTAAATACTGATCTATATTGATAAAGGGAAGTTGTGCACTCAAATTTCCTATAACACAAGTCTGGTCCAAAAAATAAATGAGGCTAATTATTTTCTGGTATTAGAAGGGTATGTCAACTGAGCAGGGAAACTTTCAGTTCCAGTTTCTTTTTCTAGCAATGGACATACTATCAGCTTGAAAGAACAATGCTGCCATACCTCCTCCTCCAATTCAGTATTATAATTGCCAAATTCCCTTACTTTTTACCTTGCTTAGGGGTAATTGTTAAGAGATTAGGTAGAGTAATAAATTGAATTTCTTGCAAATTCAAATACTTCTCATATTTTCTTGATTCTTCCAAAGTGATATAAAGAGAGAAAGGAATTTCTATTATTTTTCCTTCAGTTGGAAGAGGAGGAAAATGACAGTAAGCAATGGCAAATTCTGACTTTTTTAAAGCTACTCATTTTATTTTATTTTATTTTTTGTTTTTATTTTTTTAAACCTTTACCTTCCATCTTGAAGTCAATACTGTGTATTGTCTCCAAGGCAGAAGAGTGGTAAGGGCTAGACAATGGAGGTTAAGTGGCTAGCCCAGGGTCACACAGCTGGGAAGTGCCTGAGGCCAGATTTGGACCTAAGACCTCCCATCTCTAGGCCTGGCTCTCAATCCACCGAGCTACCTAGCTGGCCCTAGCTATTCATTTTAAAGAAAAGGATTACTCAGCTTTCTTTACCCTATAGTGTCTTCAAAAATAATAAAATTATTTAATACACAGCACAAAATTACTGTTTGGGAGGAGGATAAAACAATTGGCCTCAGTATCCCCAGTACTTAGTGCTGTACTTGGCATGTAGTAAGTATTCAATAAATGCTAGTTGACTGGCTGACAAGTTATTTAGATACTTTGAGCTAATTATTCCTTCAAACAGAAAAAGCGGTTCCAATTTTTTTCATAGTAGATTCCTAGAAATTGGGAATAAAATCAATCATCGTAAGTCAAATATCATTTTTCCATAAAAGTGATACTATAATTGAATATAGCAATCCTGATCAAAGAGTCTTACTCAAAACAATAATATGTTATACCTGGAAGGGACCTTAGAAGTAATCTTGCCCAATACCCTAATTTTATAGATGAAGAAATTATAGCAAATAAATCATAGGTATCAGCTATAATGTCATAAACACAAAGATGCAAGAATAAACCTCTTTAATCATTTAAAATAGTAAAATCATTCCAAGTTCTATAAACTAGTTATAAGTATATGAATTGATCAAGCATACATACCCAATGCAAAGTAAGTATTGAATAAATGCCAAATTCAACTGATTATTTTTCCTTAGGATGTTTGTCCCACTGAGAAGTGTTTTTTTTAAATGAACTAAATATTCCTTTATTTTTTAAACTTACTACCTCTTCAGTTTATTCAAAATTAGAAGTGAAACCTTTCCATGTAGACGAAAGCAATGTTAACCTGAAAATAAGTGCTACTTCTTATGCTTCTTTGCCACAGTCAGTTCTGCCATTATAACTTTAGCAGCCCCCACATAGTGATTAGAGGCCTAAATATATTTTCTGTAGTGCCTCTATCATTATCTTTTTCAGAAGTCCAGTCCTCCTCCCCATATTCACTCTAAATACCTTCCTACAGAATACAGGTAATTAGAATATCCTATCAAAGTGTCTTACCCAGTAACCAAATTTCTTGGTTAAATGGCCCAAGACTAATCTAATTAATATTTATTGTGAGAAAGTATGTGCAAAGAAGGAAAGGAAGTAAAAAAAAAGATGCATTTCTTATTGTAAGACAGTCTGCCAGCATGAACTTCATTGAGAAGTCATAATTTCCAGGTCATCAACACAAACTTAAAAAACTTAAGCTCTCAAGATTATTTTAAGACAGTATCTTTATCTGACCAGATTCTGTTACTTTATCCCAGTGATTCCCAAAGTGGTGGGTGCTGCAGCAATCAAGGGGAGCGGTGATGGCCATACTTTTTTTTTGCATTACATTCTATTCTGAGTTCAATAAATAGTTTCATAATTTCCAGGGGGCACTAAGTAATATTTCTTCTGGAATGGGTAGGCCAAAAAAGTTTGGGAACCACTGCCCATGAAGATTTCCAAATGATTAATAAAAGCAACAGAAAATGAGAAACAGATTCTGATTAGGCTGTGCAAAGGGCCACTATGATACAGTAAATTCTCATTAATTTATACCCTGGAAGTGCAGTGGAGTTTTTCACTCTGAGGGAAATTTACTTAAATAGCATAGTGCTATGGAAAAAATATTCACCTGGCTTCACATTCTGTTTCTTTTATTTGTTAAGTGATCTTGGTCATGTCATTTAACTTTTTTGGTCCTCCATTCATACATAAAATGAAAGGTTTGAACTGGATGAACTATTCTAGGGCCCTTTTTAGCTCTAAATCTATGGTCCTAAGCAAATTAACAAAATAAACCACAGATGTTTTATAGTGGCTTTTAAAAGTAGATATTTATATTGTTTAAAAGACCTAACTTGTCAAATATAATGAGTATTCATTTGCCTAGAAACTAGTGATTAAGCAATTATACTTTTGAACCTATCAAATTGGTCTTCCAAGAACTTTTTATTAAATAGTACTTTGCTAATCTAGTTTTAATTATTGTAGGTGCTTAAAAGTAATTAAACCAAAATTTTCTTAGGATATTCTGAAATTAATAATTTTTACTAATTGAAATTAGCCTTTCTCTCAGTCTTTCATCTTTATCAGTAGGGCCTATTTGAATTATATGTGTGCAAAAAGCTTAGCTTTAAAATAATAATGTTATAAATGTAGTTTTTATAAACATTTTCAGTGGGAAAAATATGAACAAAGGAAAAGTTAATGAACTGCAACTAAATTAAAATGACACACTACCACAAATTAAACAATTCAGTTGTCAGCATAATTTAGAGTTTTGTACACATGATGTATAGAAATGTGACATATATTTCTTCTTCATATAGAAACCCCTGCATCAAGGCTCAGCATTAACAAATTGCATTTGTTCTTGTCAATGGTTTGTTTTTAAAATGTTTATATCTATTAATGGAGTTATTTTATGAAATTATATTAAAAACTAATGTAGCTATCAGATGTTTGGGATTTAAATATCACTTTGAACCAGTACTTAAAAAGTAAAAATTGTTTTAAATTAAATCCTGTCATTTTAGACTTAAAAGAGGAAAGACATTGTGTTAAAAAAAATAAAAAGGACTTGAGAAAGAACATCTAGTAAAACCTGCTGATTTAACAGATTAGGAACTTTGAGGCCCATAAAGACTGACTTGCCCAATAGGATAGGGCATTAGTGACACAACTGGGACAAAAAAGAATCTGAATTTCCTGATTCTTAGTGCCACTTTTGTAACAGTGTTTCAACTAAGGTCCTTCATTCAAAAAGTAAGTTCATTGTAAATTTCATACTTTAATGTATATGGTTTTTAAATTTTTCTAAACTAACAAAATACAATATGAAAAGTCAGAATATTTTGCTTCTGGCCTTTTTTTCCCTACCATCATAACCTTAGAAGTCATTTCATTGGATCATACATTTAGAACTAGAAGAGACCTTAGAGATGATGATCTCATTCTATACTCTCAATTTATAGATAAGAAAATGAAGGCTTAGCTAGAATTCTAACCCAGAACCTCAGTCTCTTTAACTCTAGACTTCTTTCCATCCACTTCTCTGAGACTTGGTTTTTCCTTTTCTTGAAAGTGCAGATAATCTTTAGAGTATTATCCACCTAACAGGATTGTTATGGGGATCAAGTGAATTACTATGTGACCTTCCCTGGGCATAAGGAAAGTGCTACATGAGTATAAATTACACAGATTTGTTTTTTACTTTTTTTTAACCCTTACTTTCTGCCTTGATACTGAGAATCAGTTCCAAGGCAGAAGAGTGGTAAGACTTGGGCAATTGGAGTTAAATGACTCACCCAAGCACACAGCTAGCAAGTCTAATGAAACCACATCTGAATCTAGGACTTCGTCTCCAGGGCTGGTTCTCTATCCACTGAGCCACCTAGCTACCCTCATAGCTTGTTTTACAAATAAATGCTTTCAAAGTCCTTGAAAAATTATCAATTAAGTAGCTTAATGATGCCTTCTACAAACTGTTTATCCTTTTAGATTTTGTCCTTTATGAAAAAAGACATTGCCCTTTAGCCCAGCTTATGTACAAATTAGACCAAAATTTAAATGTGCAGGTTAATGTGTTTAGCTGAATTCTACTTGATTTTGAAATTTTTGTTTTTTCCATTATATGCAAACATAATTATAGTTTTTCTTGTAATCTAGAAAAAGGAAAAGCAAACAAAACTTTCTGACTTTGATATCATCCATAAATCCTTTCATTTCAAGTTGGCTACCCTGTATATTTTTATGCCATCATGCCCCACTTCTTTGGCTTTTCCTCTCAGTGACCCTTTGTCTCCTAGTTTCCACCCTCTTCTTTCCCATTCTCTCAGGATGTAGTCCTGAGTCTCCCTCCATTATTTTGTCTCTTTTCTAATAGAACAATGAATGCTCTAATAAGGAAGTTACTCTCTTTAGAAGAAATGGGGATGGGGAAGAATGTGAATGTCAGTTATGTTCTTGATACATAGAATCGAGCTTTTTTTTTAAACATAAAGACATGTTATTTTTTTATATTGTTAAACCAGTTTAGAGGATATGAATCAATTTTTTTCATTCATAAACTATGCATTATTGAACACTGTTGAAATAGCTTGTTGATTTTTATCCTAGGAATGCTCTATTTTAGCTAAACCTTTTGGATCAAAAATATTACTGAAATATCTCTGATGCTTATTTTTATTATTAGTCTTCAAAATAGTTTCAGCAAAAATATTTCTCGGCCTTCCAGATTTTTACCTGCCACAATCAGCTTTAACCACTCTTCTGCTAATTCCAGTAATATAAATTTCAGTCTGTCAAATGCTTGCATACAAATTCTCAAGAAAAACTAAGAAAAATATAATAGAGGAAACAGATTTAATTTGTATAGTTCTTCTCTGATGTCTTTTAGGGCCACAATCTATAGGCAGAGGATGATTTATGTGTTTAGGCCAGCAATAGAAATAGCATGCCATTTTAAGGTGATGTTAAATAGTGGTAGTTTGTTAACAGATTCCTTTTCAAATAAACTGTTTTTCTCATATGTTTACACATATTACAGGAGCTGTCAAAAAATCTTCAGCTGAATACCAGCAGTTTCCAGCGACAGTTAAATGTTGAAAAGAGAAGGGCACATGAAGTTCAGGATGAAAATAAAATTCTCCAAAGGGAGGTACAACAATTACATCAAAAATTGAGGGTGAGCTTTAAAAAAACTGTTAAACTGAATTAATTTTTAAATATATAATTACTATAGAACTGCTTGACTTTTAGTAGTAACTGTTATATTTTCATTTGAAAAAAGCTGTTCTTTATATGTTATATGACATTTTAATATAATTTATAAGCTTTGGCTCTTGGGAGTAAAAATTCTGATAACATAATGGTTGTAATGCACATAGAATAGTGAATTATTAAGTACCCTGTTACAAATACACCACCAAAATCAATTACAAAAAAAATTTTAAATATATTGGAAAAAAATTAAAATACCTAGTCTATTTCTAAACCAGATAATAGCATCATCTATATAGTAGACTGGTTTCTTTTGAATTAACATACCATTTCTATGTAGAAAGCAACATTGTTTTGCTGGAGAACTGTTGCAAACAATATTTTTCATGTTGACTTCAGAGATACTATTATATTAGACTGATTTTTTAAGAATCAAAAACAGCTCGTCTAAGTATTTGCTTATCTGTTACAGAACTGTTTATCAAAGATTAGGAGGGGCCTGCCTACCTACCCCAGGGCCTAAAACTACAGGGCAGGCAGAATAAAATTTGGGAGGATGACAATCCAGAGATTTGTGATAGGGAGAAGTGTAGAGAAAGGCATTTTTCCATTTCTCTGAGTACTCTAGAGCATAAGGTCCCAAAGACACTCTTTTCTCTAGCTAAATAGGGAACTTGAGCTTGAATAAGGCAAATACCAGACAGTAGGGTATTTTTCTTGAACAACTGAGTCATTACAAAAATTCCAAAACCTCAGCTGATTGTACTGGCTTTATTTTCAGGAAAAAGAGAAAGAACTAGATGCAAAAAATATATATTCTAACCGCATGGTGAGGAAAACTCCTAAGAAAGACAGAGATGCTTCTCCAAGAAAAAATGGTACAGTCAATATTTTTAATTATATATTGACAGGACTAGAGGGCAGGATGGAGGGGTTATTCCTTAATTCCCAAGTGAAATACTATGTCAAAGCCTTAAAAGTAAGAAACTCTTGATTCCAGCATTGTGAAACCAGGAGGAAGTGTCTTCTAACTTCTCTCTGCACATCAATTTCTCCAACCATTAAATGTAGTTAGGATATCTATCCTGTCTACATCACAGAGTTTGTATCAAAGGAGATAATATATGTGAAAGCCCTTGGAAATCTTAAAGTTATATAAAGATTTAAGATTGTGTTATTACTGTTATAAGTAAAGTTTTGAATTCCATTATAATTTCAGTATGCCCTTTACTACATTTTTTAAGGCTTGTTAACTTCCCTACAGATGTTTTTCACAAAACATTTCATTAAGATGAACTTTACATAATTTTTTTTCAAAAATGTAAATATTGTCCCCCTCTCTTAACACTGAAAATTTAAAAGAATAAATCATAATATAAGTTGACTTAACCAAGTCATAATTAATTGGAAAGTATAAATTATAGCATAAATTGATTTTACTAAGTCATAATCACCACTCCCCTGGACCCCCAGAGCATACCTTCCAAAAGGCCTTTGGGAGTTGAATATCTAATGGAATTGCATTTTACAGAATTTGGAGTAAGAGCTTCATAATCATGGAATTGATTCACGAAACTCTGGTGTTCTGAGTGATGTCAGTAAGGGTTCCATTGGGGGTGGGGAGGTACAATACTATGGTAGCAATATTATTCCCTCTGAAATGTACAGTGTGATATTTTTAGCTATCAAAATTATTTAACATGAACTGGTTTGCAAGTATGAAAATACATGTTATTTCTTTTATTCTACCATAATGTTTCCCTTTGTTTAACCTTCTTGCTTATCCCAGTGGTATTCCTTAATTCTAGGCATTGGTTTCTCAGTATATTTCAAGCAGCAGTAATGTGGCTAGGAAGCCACCCTCAGATTATGACACATATAAACTTTGCTACCATAGAGAAAGCACTTAACCTATTCATGCACCAGGTCCTAATCTTAAAGGTGGCACTGCAGAATAAAATTTGGTCTGCTTTGGAAGGAGTTTCTTCATTGGTGTTAAATTCTAAGCCACATAGTGTTTTGTTCCAGAGTTAATTGGGGAAATATTACTGTTACAGATTTTAATATATTATTTGGTTACAATTTTTTTAACAGCCATGAGCTCTAGTGTTAAAGGAGTACATAGCACAAAAGGAGTACAAACTATTGAATATTACAGAGAAGATGAGCTTCTTTCATCACTAACTTTTGATTCTCAAGACTCATTCAGACCAGAAGAGGACCATTTTACTACCCAGGTGAGTTTAAGAATCCTAAACCAAACTTTTTAGGCCCCATTCATTTAAAAAAATAAAGACTCTCTCAAAGTTTCTTAAATGTAAAAAACAGTGTCAATGTTACTTATGTCTTTTTGGACCCAAGCCAGGTCTTAGGATCTGTTTCTCTTTTTAAAAATTTAGTTGCATTTTTGTAGTCTCTCTACTTCAAACGTGTGCCTCTGAACCAATTTTCTTTTTTAAATCCATGTTGACTTTTTTTTTCTTATTCTCTGTAGTGATTACAGCAAGTGCTTTGTAAATTTTAACTACAGTTCTTATTTTTTGTAGCAAAAGTTTTAGACAGCCTATATAGATTTTTTTTAAGAGAAAGAATACCAAATTTGAAATTAAGAGACTTAATGTTCAAATTTTTACCTTGGCTTTGTCATTAACTAGTTGTGCTACCTTAAACAAGTCACTGAATCTGAACCTTGGGGTAGTGCTTCCTGACTAGAACACCTGAGTTTAAAGCTTACTTTCAGTGTTTACTGGCTGTATGACCTATGGGCAATTTACTAATTTGCAAAATAGTGACAGTACTATTACCTGTAGTATCTCTCTCACTCCAAGTTTTTATGAGGCTTGAATGAAATAATATATTTAGAACATTTTACAAATTATAAAGTGCTTTATGAATGTCAATTATTTTTAGAGGAGCAGTGTGACATAATAAATTAAGTGACTGACTTGGAGCCAGGAAGACCTATATTTTCTAGCTGTGTGACTATCAAATTGTGTCACTTCTCTAAGCTTTAGTTTTCTCATATGTAAAATGGAGGAAATTATACTTGGATCACACAGGATTTTTATGGTGCCCAAATGAGATAATATATGTAAAGTGTATGCAAAGTTTAAAGTGCTATATAAATATCAGTTATTGTTTTTATTATCCTACAAGATTATGTTGAAAAAAGTTTTTTCTAAAACACTTTGTAAATGTGAGTTGTTTATATTATTTTTAATCCTGCCAGCCACTAAAACACACAACCCCAGAATATTCTGTTGTGCTAGGTGTGGTTTTAAGGCCAAGCAGGAATAGAGAATTTTTTTCCAGGGGTATTTTGGGCAGTTCATATCCTGAGGTAAGACACTTAAATAGTCATCATTGCCTTTATGTTTACAATAACCAATATTAGTGACTTATGAATTTTTTTTTAATTCTATCTATTAAATTAAATTTACCCATCCTTGGGTGCAAGCAAATTTAATATTAGTAATGTGACGAATAAAGAAGTGTGCTGGAATCTTAACAGTAGCCACTATTAAGTGAAATACAGTAAGCTTGTATTGGACTATATCCAATAGGATTAGTTATATAAGCAGTAAAAAGACAGTTATAAGATGCTTTCACTTATAAAAACATTTGACATTCTACACCTTAAGTATAATATAGTAAAACTAGAATGGATTTCCTATAATCTTGGTCTTTAGAACCTAGCAATTATCTAGGTGATATTCAAATCTCATGTTTGTTGGAGTGGAAAGAATAGATCTTTTCCGTCTACTCCCATATATCCTGGATTGGTTTTCCCCTACAAAGTTGTTGAGCAAGTCAATCAAGTCTCATAAATGTCTTTGTTTCTAAACTTGCACTATCATTAAGATAAATTCATTCAGGATGGATTAGCTTAATGAAGATATAGGCTAGAAATGGAAAGATAACTTGGAAGACATTTTTTTTTAATTGTCCTCAGTATCATATGAACATGCAACCTTTTTGTTATGTCTAATACATACTTTTCTTGGTTTATGGAACATCTTGGAAAGATTAGAAAAAACCATAGGCAAATATAAACCTTGTCAATATTTCAGGTTGATGCTACTTGTGTTTTAGTATTATAATATTTCAGTTAATGATTATAGTTAGGGAATAGGTTTTAATCTTATAAGATTTTTGAGCTGGAAAGAACTTTAAATATAAGAAAATTAAGTCCAAGAAAGAAGGGACATATGTAAGGTCATACAAGTAAAAAGTAGTAAAGTAAATAATCCAACTGAAGTCATTTTGCTCCAAAATCATTACCATTTCATATCCTGTTTAATTGAACTTTTCTTTAAACTGATAGCATAACCATTTATTTAGTGAAAATTCCTTAGGCAGACCCACCCCCATGAGAGCCGATATTTCCCATTCAACTTGGTTGATTTCTCAATTATGCACTAAAAATATGCACTATTTTTAATTAATGTCATTGCCCACAAGTCAACATACTAAAACGTACTTCAAAATGAACATAAAGATCAAATTTTTTGCTAACTTTAAGCTAGAAGGGAATAGAAGAATCCTCCAGAATGAACCTAGGAAGCAGAAAGCCTCAGAAGGCCACATGGAATAAACACATATTTTTTAAAAACCAACTCAAAAATATCAGAAGCCAGATGTGGTTATTAAAATCACTGGAGCAGGGGGAAGTTGGGTGGCTCAGTGGATTGAGAGTCAGACCTAGAGATAGGAGGTTCTAGGTTCAAATCTGGCCTCAGACAGTTCCTA
This sequence comes from Gracilinanus agilis, assembly GCF_016433145.1. Lineage (NCBI taxonomy): Eukaryota > Metazoa > Chordata > Mammalia > Didelphimorphia > Didelphidae > Gracilinanus > Gracilinanus agilis. The sequence goes on along the minus strand of NC_058133.1, from coordinate 321,246,376 downwards.
GATGTGTAACAAGTCACTTAACCCCCATTGCCTAGCCCTTACCACTCTTCTGCCTTGGAACCAGTACACAGTATTGATTCTAAGATGGTAGGTAAGGGTTTTAAAAAAATCAGTGGACCAATATTTGTTCAATTAACCACTCTTAAAGAGTGACAAAAGTATAGATCTCAGGTTGTGTTTGCTCAGGTCATATTTGGATCACATAACTAGCAAAGTAAACTTAGACCTATTTGTTAGCATGACTTCTAAAAGTTGTTTGTTTGGAGGAGGAAGTTGGGTATCATCTAAAGTTTTGAGTCTGATAGGCCTTTAAGTTTTCTGTGGGTAAGCTCTCTCTATTTTCCACTGTCTGTAGCTTGCTTAAGGGTGCTGGTTGCCTGAGTGCTGATTAAGGGATATTAGTTTAAATTGACTCCGCCACATGTTGAGCTTCTTATCTGCTAATTTTGAAAGACTAGTACATATATCTATTGCTGTTGCTGAAATCTGCTGATAAACTTCTTATTGAATACTTCCAGATATTTCTTCTTTCTGTATCAATAGAAATTTTACTGATTTTTAATTTGCTTATAGCAGTAGAAGACATTTTAATGAAATTTGGTCTTGTAAATTTATGTATTTAAAATGTGTAGATTTTAATAGTTCCTGTGATAATAGTAGAAATTGTATTTGTTATTATAAAGTAGGGTTTTCTACATTTTTAAAAAATAAACACTTCTTATAATAGGAAGAGGAAAGTCCAAAGAAAGATGAAGAAATACCTGAGACCACAATTACAGAAAGAGACGAGAAACAGCTAGAAGAAGATGAACTATGTAGTACAAGAGAAGAAACTGAAATTTTTCAAGATGGTAAGGAAAATAATCTATTTAAAAAGAAGAGTATTTCTTATGGGAGTTTTTATTTCCTTTGTCTTTCTTGCTTCACATAAGGTTTTGCAAAACCAGAGTATTAAGGGGAAAAGACTGCTAATATGAAGAGTAGGAGCTAGGTAAAGAAATTAGAAATTAAATATCACTGTTTTAATAACTACTTGTGATATAGAGATAGTAAAAGAAAAAAAGAGAACCAGAATGTTGTCAAGATAAGGAACTACCTAGCTACCTGTTAGCGTAATCTATGATACTTGGGGGGGGGGGGGAATTGACAGCCAAAAAAGGTCAGGGCTCTGGAAATGATAGATAAATTATACATGGTTATTATTATTTTGAATGGTAATTTTTCAAAATATTAATGTCCTGGTACCAGGATTAGGATACTCTCAGATATGACTCACAATGTAGATTAAATCTCTAAGTTAACAGTTGTTTGGAATATGCCCAGACTTTAATGCAGCTCTGGATTTGCTGTTTAAATCTCACTCAGCATTGATACCAACAAACAGTTGTTAAGTACTTTAGTTAGCAGCTTTTTAGAATGTTCTCAATCATTTGCTAGTCCATTTTTAGAAACCTAAACCTATAAAGAACCATAGCTGTAAACTAGTACAAGTGTATCAGGGAAATCCTAAACTATATTTCTTCAAAGTTTAAATTCCCTAGCAATCCTACCCCAGATTAATTAGGATAGAGACTGGCATGAAAGAGAACCAACACCTTAATTTGAAGGAAGGAGTTTGGGCTTCTTAATTATATATCATACATGTAATTCTTTCATATGCATCACTACTAAGAATTTTAACGAAATATCCATTTAATTTGGAGACCTGTAACTGAAGTCTGATATTAGAAGCAGAAGAAAGGGACAAAAATATAGAAAATTTTAGAAAATCGTTCCTTTGAAAAGGAAGTTTAAAGAAACATTGTCTAGTTATCTTGGAAAGAAGGCTAAGAAAACAGCTTTTAAAAAATCTTCCAAGTAGATGAAAGGATAATGTACAAATGTGTTTTTCTCTTTTAGGAGGACAAGACAAGGGGATAGAGTAATAAGCAGTAGATTGAATTTGGTTTAGATATCCATTATTAAGGAGCTTCTTAACTATGAAAATTGTAAAATAAGTCATATATTACTAAATAAGTTATTCAAAAAAATTAAAAATGGCGATCCTTTTGAGTTGGTTTGAATGTAATCCTGCATCATTGTAAAGGATCTATGGATCTTTGAATTCAATATCTTGAAGCAGTGACTGGTTCATTGTGTGGCCTGAAAGTGCTATGCTGTAAAGTGGTTGGAAGTAAAGAAAAATGTTCAGGTTGTTTGATATTGTTTGAGTAAAGTATAAATTAATAGCTGGGAAGTATTTATTTTGTTTTCTTCCCAGGTCTTTGGGTTGAGTAATGAACAAAAAGATTTTATTAAAAGCTGATTTTAGATCTGGATACCAAGGCTAAGGAGCAATAAACAATTATGTTTTCTTAATTCAGATTCCATCTTAGATTTGATCTTAGTTCATGGAAAATAGCTGGGCTGGAAGCAGATTAATTAGATAGAACTATGTAGGCAAAGTAGACCCACTCAAGAGAGAGGAATAATACTTTCCTTAGACAACAGCAGAATGCAATAAAAAAAAAGGGAGAGAGAAATTTTTATGTTCCATCTTAGAGGTAAAATGCTTACAATTTATTCCTGCAAGAAAAGAAGCTAAATATATGTATATTCCATCCTTAGAAGGGTAAAAAATGTATGTCAGTATATATGAACATGTCACCTCCAGAAAAAGATGAATGGAGGTAATATTTGTATCTCTTATGAATGTTATATATACTGACTAAAATTTATCATCTAGGAGTTAATGCTAAGTTAAGAGTTAAGTCTAAGCATTACATCTCAAATGTGAGTTAGCCCTTGTTTTCTATACTATTAAGTGATGTGCTAACAAAATCTAAAACTGTGATTCCCAATTTTTTTAAAATTTGAAGGACTCCTTTTTAAACATTTAGATAATTTGTGGGTCCCCAGTACTTTTGGAATATTATCTGTTGATTAAGAAAACACATGATGACAAAAAGATATTCTGTATTCAGCAAAGTTTTTAAATGAATTTGTATTTTATCAATTATAACAGCACCTACATGTATTTGAAAATAGTTTTACAGTTATGAGAGATATTTATTCAGTTCACAGAAGGTAAGTTTGCTTTATTATTCTGTGTCATGCTGTATAAGCTGATGAGCTAAAGAAAGAACCACATGACAATTCTTGGTTTATGCATGGATTCATGAACCCATTGCAGTAGTTCCATGACCACCAGATTTGTAGGCCCAGAGGCTGGAGACTACTGATACGATGCATTGAAGTTGGTGAAACAAGAGGTCTTCATGTTTCTGTAATTTCTATTCTGATTCCCTTCTTAAACTGATACTTGTACTATTTAATTTAGTACTTTAGTGAATAAAATTTAATAGATTTCAAAGACTGGACAAGAAGCTCAGGAATAATTTTTAAATTTCCATTCCTAATTTTGAAAAAACTGAGTTAAAGGTAGAGAAAGGTGGAGAAAGGTAAAATGGAGGGAAGAAAGAACCTTAATGTTATGTTACTTTTGTGTTTTATAAAAAAGTTTTGCTAAAAAAATTCCCTTTTTAGATGAAGAACTATACAAAATCATATCTTGATTAATGTGTTAACACTTGTATATCTGTGGGTTTTTTTTTTTAAATTAAAGTTACTGAAATAGAAATTCTGCTTCTATATTTTTGGCTAGTGCATAGAAACATACTTTATGTGACAAGATAGTAAATGGCAAAATAGTGAATTGGTGAGGGAGGATTTCTTAGTGGAAAGGAACCCAACCTTGAAACCAGGAAGAAAAAATTCAATTCCTATTCCTATATATATGCTGGCTTTGTGATCCTGAGCTAGTTATTTAACCTCTTAGTGCTCAAGGCTGGTGGTGTCAAACTCTTAGAAGTGGGGCCCAGTAATTTATACATAAGGATCCCCATGTGTCACAGATTGATTTAGTCTCAAAATATAATGCTACCTATATTTTATTGTGGTTTTATTTATTTTGTTAAATATTTCCCAATTATATTTTAAGCTGATTTGGGCTGCACAGGACTTTTGCCTACTTGTTTGCCTCTGCTCTCAACAACTTTCCAACTACAAACTATAGCAGAAGTGCTATATACAGAGATATCTAACCTGAGAGTTCCTTATTCCAATGAAATCACAAGTCTTAATTCCTCTCCCTGTCTTATCCCTGGAACTTGAGGAAAAGCATAATATTAACACAAGAGAAAAAACAAAAATGAATGACTTCTTATTGTCCTCAAACATATTTATAGAATGGTCTCTTGATGTCAGAAGTTTCTACTATGTAAAATGAAAGTGGACTAAAGTCATTGAGGAAGACCTTAATGGAGTATTAAATGAAAATGTATAGTACTTTAAGGTTTATTTCTATATTTGTAAAAATTTTTTTATTGACTTATCACCTACTTTTAAGTATTTTATATACATACTACAGCACTGATTTAGCCTCTTGAAAAGGGGTATAAAATAAGTAACCCAGCACAGAGGAAGTTGTTAAAATGGCATTTTTAGAGTATATTTTTTCAAATCATAATGTTGAATTTTAAACTATAATATTGAACTGAGAATAATGATGGTTGTGATGATATCCAAAGAAGATATAGAGCTCCAGATTAAAATTTATTATACTTGAACCTATCTGTTAAGAGTTAGATGCTATGAAATTTTTCTGTGATTTTGTTTTGTTGTTTGCTTCCATTTAGATTGTGCAAGAGAGAACTTTGAATGTCAAACAGAAAGTGTAGATTTAATAGAGGAGGAAGAACCTACAGAAGAGACAGCAGTTTGTGAAATTGAAAACGAAAATAGTGAGAAGTCAGAACAAGAAGAAGAACAAGGACAAGAACAAGAACAAGAACAAGAACAAGACGAAAGAGAAAGACTGAAGAAAGAAATGTTAATTGCTAAATTGAATGAAATTGATCAAGAAACACATACCTCCCTGAACTTAAGTTCACATTCGAAATCATTCTCTCCAGAGAAAAAATCTCAAAGTTTCAGGTTCTCAGAATCCACTGAGAGGATGTTTACTGGGTTTCTTACTCAAGACAGCAGTCATAAATCCCCACATAATGCAGACCAGAAACAAAGAAATATTTGGAGCCCAATCCCCGCCACTGACTTCACATTTGGTAGTTATGTGCCTTCTTTTGGGAAAACATCAGGGAGATCGAGTCTATATAATCAAAAAAGTGGCATTTTAGACTTTCCAAAAAGCAGTCAAGATGGTGGAGACTTAATTACTAAAAAGGAGAAAAAATCTAATCTCATGGAGCAACTATTTGGTGCCAGTGCCAGCAGTACCGTTTCCAGTAAAAATAGTGCCTCAAATTCTCTGACTAATATCAAAGGGGACTTTGACCATCTAAATGTACTCCCTAGGGATAAAGGTAGCAGAGAGAAAGGACAAGATGAAGATGATGATTTTTTACTCAGTGAAGAGAATTTTAACCCAAACAGGCATCGGCTAAAACACACAAACAATCGACCAGCAGTAAAGGCAGTTGATTCTTTGGAAGATGAAGTTGAAGAAGTAGTACTGAGATGACTATACATATTTTTCCAATTGTAAATATTATTAAAACATTTAAATACATTATTTATTATAAAGTATTTAGACATTTTTCAGATAATCAACATTTCCTTATTTAGGAATTATCTTAGTAGTCAATTAACAGTGGAAATAGTTAACCAAACAAAACTAATTTATATAGCATAAGTATTTGGTGTTATTTTAATTTGCCAAGAAAGTAAAAATTATTTTGAATAATATAGGCTTAAGGTTTTCTTTCTTGGTTTTTCATCTTTTTTTTTCTTACTGATAGGTATCATCTCTTATATCAGCTGAGGTTTTATTCCTTTGGAGACTTCCTCTATCCAAGCTCCATTTTGTTAGACTTCCACCCTTTTAGCACAGATCATCATTATAAAGCTGAATGTATTGGTGAAAGGAATACTTCAGCTGACCAACAAGCTAGGTGGTATGGCTTCTGAACACTAGGAAATGTGTGCCACTGAAAAGCCCTGACCTTACCTTTGTCACAATTCCCACCTAGAGGTAGAGATAGGCAAAGCTGCTTCAGTAAGCAGCCTCAGTATCTGAGATGTATTTCCCCAATCTGTGCTAACAAGAGCAGCAGGGTGAATACTTAACTGTGTACAATCCACTTTACCCCCATTAATACATATATGTCATTTTGGCCTACCACCCCCTTTCCAGAAAAAATATTACTTAGCCTCCTGAAAATTAATTTTTTAAAAATTTTAATAGCAATTAATAGGAAAGATAAGTGCACCTGTGGCCATCACCGCTCCCCTGGATCGCTGCAGCACCCACCACGGGGCGGTAGCGCCCACTTTGGGAATCATTGCATTAGACGTTAACAAATGACTATCTGAAGCGCGTCTACTGATGATCCTCCATAGAGCTGGATGGAAAGAGAGTTGAAGAAAACGTTTTTCTTTTTTTCCAGAAGAATCTTTGAAAGGACTTTTTTTACTAGGTCCATTATTTTTGGTCTTCTCCATGAGAGTAACACACCAGTGTACCACAGATCAGATCAAATGTGTGGAATGGAAGTAGAAGAAAAAATACAGAGAGAGATAAGTGTGTAGGTCTTAGCCCATCTGAGCCTCATGGTGGATGCTTCATCCTGGCTAGGAAATCCAAGATTACTTAGGGAAGGGTACTTTTTTTATAGGCATTAGGATCCTGATCTTAATGATTAAGGAATCTCTGCAGTTCAGACTTTCTTTTGGTTTTAGTGTGTCTTTAAAAATAACTAATATATCACCAAATATTTTAAAAGTGATTTCAAAATCTTAGGAATGGAGAATTTTAAATAATATAGCCCTACTCAGCTATTGGTGAAGTACCATTGTCTTTGATATAAGAAGTACTAATAATGCTGTAATTTCAGAAATTGATGATAGCACTTAGGAAGTATTTCCTAAGTTTTTGAAAGAAATATCCTGCAAAGAAGATTTATAACAATTTAAAACTATTGGAGTCTTACTGTTTATATTTCTCCCCCTTGATAGAAGAATTTTACCTTTATTAGATTTCATTCAGGAAGTAGTCATAATAAATTGACCTAAAGACTCTCTCCATTTACTTCCCAATGCAAATCTGATTGTCTTAAAACAGCTCCTGAAGACATCTTCAGCCATAGAGATCGTAAATCCCTGGCAGATGCAGACAGAAGTGTGAAGTAAGAAGATATTTCACTATGTAAACAACATTGCTGCCACAACCCCAGAGACTTGTATGTAGCACAATCCCTTAATTTCTCCCTTCTAGATATTCTTTGACCAGGTCTAAGATTTCATTCCTAGTCTTTTCATTAGAACTACTACTACTCCAGGCCAGCAAGCACTGAGGACAGTCCCTCCAGCAAAAGCACTATCATTCTATCATTACACCAAAAAAGACTACTAAGTAGGATGTCTTCCTAGTGACAGAGATGCACTTATGTTTGGCATGCAGAGTTTATGTTTCCATTTTAACTTAGTGTCTACTTTGTATTCTTAAATTTTATCTGTATATATAATTTTTGATACATTATTGGCTGAAACTGAATAGCCAAATAAAATATATTGGAAATCAGAATATATAAAAGACAGGTGAAGATTTAAATGCTATGCACATTTATAGCAAAAAAAAAAAAAGATACAGCATGTACGTTACTACGCCTATAGGCACATATTATTTCTTGACTCATTCAGTGAAAAAAAATTGTCAACTCAGAATTATGTTTCCACAGTAATGTAGTTTTGAAATTCTAACATGTGCTGTTAGAGATCTGAACCTACCTTCAAATAGACACTAACGAGTGAGCATCAGTATAATGTCTTGAATCTCTGAGTTAGTAAGCAGCACATATAGTGCCTGCCTTTTAAGACAGTGGCTGTAGTTTGGCAAGTTGATATGGGCAAGAGATATCTTTTTCAGATTATAGTAGTCTTCCCTAATCCACTGTAATTGACCATCAGCTACAGCAGGAGTGTGCTCTCTCTCTCT
>NC_058133.1:321183490-321237983 GCF_016433145.1 Gracilinanus agilis | reverse complement strand
ATATATAAGTATATATATATATATGTGCAAAGAATATATTCATGTTTTCTAGATGCAGCAGAAAGGGAATGCTGGTCTAGAATGAGAAATGAACAAAAATGGTGAGCCAAGAAATGAGTAAAGACTCAAGAATGCCACATTTTATGACAATTTATTCTTCCATCAATATTATTGATAAATTTGTCCAAATAAGTTTCATTTCCAATAACGTGAATGGTAAGGGACATGTATGATATTTAGTTTGACAAGACATCTTTCACTAGTTCAGTCTCTAAAATATATTCTCCATATCATCTTATAAAATGTAATGGATATAAAATGCTTAAATATTAAAAATGGACAAAATAGTACTGAACTATATTAAACAGTACTCACTTTCTTCATCAAGAAATATTGCTATCTAATGGACAAACATTGAATATATTACAAATCATTTTTAACGTTTGTAAAGAAATTATTGTAATACAGTTTTGGTATGCAATGATTCTAATTATATTTATTATGTAATGTTAATTTTGTGCATAGCTGCTAATTTTTCTGCCCACATGTTCTAATTATAAGATTGTTTAGTTTTTAAGATGTTTTTTAAGAGTTTGAGTAAAGATTTTATACTTAGATCATATCGTGTAAGAGTATTTTTTTACTTTCTCCTAAATTTAGTATTTTCGTACTCATTCTAACAGTTTTAAAGAGTAGAATTATTTTAATTAACCCTCAAATTTAATTTTTTGTTTTAAAAAAGAAAATGTTAAGCAATTAAGAATTACATGGGAAAAATTTAAAAACAGACCTCTTATTATTTGTTTGTTTTTAAACCCTTGCCTTCTGTCTTAGAATTGAAAGTATTGGTTCCAAGGCAGAAGAGCAATAAGAGCTAGACAAATGGAATTAAGTGACTTGCCCAGGGTCACACAGCTAGGTCACACATCTGAGGCTAAATTTGAACTTGGGACCTCCTGTCTTCAGGCCTGGTTCTTTATCCACTGAGCCACCTGCCTATTCCCAAACCTTCTTTTATGAGCATACCCATTGAGAATGGGCCAGTGGGGGACAGCTGGTCCCCTCGGAGTCCTCCTCTAGACAGCTCCCAGATAAAAATCCCTTCTTCAAGTATCAGTGTTTTTCTGTCATGCTCTGAATTCTTAATACTAAAGTTAAAGGACTATTATAATCCTTTTTTTTAAAATGTCTTGGAGTTACACAGAAAATAAACTGTGGAACCAGAAGTCATTGGGTTAATTTTTCTTTTTCTCTTCACCTTTTTTTTTTTTTGCTTGAGAGAATTTTCAATTCAAATAGTCGAATTTGCCCAGAGACAGGTTAGACCATATGCTAGTCTTATCAGATAATTGCACTTTTAATTAATCCTTTCACCCTAAAGAGCTATCTTAATAGCACATATTGCTTTTAATAACAAAGAATGGATGGCTAACGCGATTAATGAAATAAAAACAAACATTTCATGCCTTTTTACCTATGCCCCTACCTTTTCAGATTTCCTACCTCTTTCCTACTCCCCTTCATCATCTACATTTTTTCAAGGTTCTAGTTCCCTGAATTGATAGCATTGACTGTCCAGCAGTGGTGAGGAAGCTTTAGATATGGAAGTGAACTCTTGGAACCCAAAAAGTGACATGTGTTTAATAAGAACCTACTTATGGGCTATGTCCATCCTACCACAACTATCTCTTTAGAGTGTAGTAGAAGGGAGTCTGTACCAGGAGGGGGGAGTGTATACAAAATACATTTTGTAGTCATGAAGCCCTTTACTCAGCTAATATTTTCAAGGAATTTAATCATCTGATTTTTTGGAAAGTAAAAACTAGAAGGGAGTGTAAGGACACAGGAAATCAAGAGGACTGACAGGCACTAAACTGTAACTGCATAATACAACAATGATTGTTCATAATAGTATATTAAGAAAAGGTTAAATCTTGGCATGCTTGGCATGCTTGGCATCTTTTGTTGAAGAAGATCTATATCTACATCATTTCCCATTCTCTCTTCCCTTTGTTCTAGTCTAGGCTTGGTTCTGGGCAAGATAAGATGAAACAGCTCAGCTATGAGAGCCCAGTATGTTGGAGTGGAGTCCAAGGTTTTGATGGGGAAGAAGTGTCAAAGGATGAAAGTAATGGCTACAATGCAGGCAGTACAACATGTATATGGCTGGGAAGTGATCATTATATCATTTCCCTTTCACAGTCAAATGCTCAGAAAAAAGTATCTACTCTTAACTAAGCTTCTAATTTTTCTCTATTTTCTCAGCCCTTTCCATTTTGGCTTCTGGCTTCAACTGAAAATGCCCTCTTCAGAACTGTCAAAGATCTCTTACTTGCTAAATGTAATGACTTTTTCTCCTTCTAGATCTCTGTATAATTTGATCCTGTCAAAGAGCCTCTTCTAGATATTCTTCCTTCCCATTGTCTCCTTCACTGAATCATCATCCATGTTTCTTCCGACTCCCCTCTACTTCTGTGCATGACTGTACTGAAAGATTCTGTTCTGGGCCCTCTTCTCTTACCATGTACTACTCTTAGTGATCTCATCACCTTTCATTTATTTCTATTGTCTCTATCTAGACAACTCCCAGATAAAAATAACCATCTCTAATTTCTCCCCTGAACATCCAGTTTAGGACCACCAAATGCTTATTTTTTATCTTTAGCTAGTTGCCCCATAGACAGTTCTAAATACATTTTAAAGAAAACTCATTTTCCCTCACAACTTCCTAATATCCCTCTTTCTTTTGAGGATGTACCATTCTTCTATTCTCCTCTTCATCCTTTCCTATTTTGGTGCCACGTCTGATGTATTCTACTTCCAGAATATTCCATATGTCCTCATCTCGCTACTTGCACACACACCATTGGTTCAGATCCATGTCACCTCACACTTGTGCAGGTAGAATGACATAACTGGTTTCCCTGCAGCCAGTCATTTCTATCTTTAATCCTTTATATATTACAAAATATATAAATAAAAAATAAATGTTAAATAGATAGAAAAAATTCCATCTCTCCACTCTGTGCCTTGGCAGAGACTATCTAATCCTCAGAATGATGTCTACCTTCATCTCCACCTTATTGAATATCTGGTTTCCTTTAAAGCTTAGTTCACATCTCACTTCCTACAGGAAATTTATCCTGCTTCCATCAGTTGCTAATATCCTCACAGAAATTACTTAGAGTTTTTAAACTTTTCCCCACTATTTAATTTTTAATTTTAAAAATATTTGCTAATTAACATTAATTTTTAAAATTTTCAGTTTAAAATTCTTTGTCTCTTTCCGGCCCCTCCTCTACTCATTGAAAAGGCAAGCAATGTGATACTTGTTATACGTGTGAAGTTATGCAAAACATTTCCATATTAGCTATGTTGCCAAAAAAATTTTAAAAAAAAGTCCTAGGTTCAAATCCGGCCTCAGACACTTCCCAGCTGTGTGACCCTGGGCAAGTCACTTGACCCCCATTGCCTACCCTTACCAATCTTCCACCTATAAGTCAATACACAGAAGTAAAGGGTTTAAAATTTAAAAAAAAATTAAAAAAATATGCTTTAATCTGCTCTGAGTTTATCAGCCCTCTCTCTCTAAAGGTGGACAGCAATTTTTATCATGAGACCTTAGAAACTGTCATGGATTATTGTATTGAACCAAAAAGTCTTTCGCAGTCAATTATTGTTCTTATATTGCTGTTACTGTGTACAATGCCGTCCTGGCTCTGCTCACTTTACTTTGCACAAATTCATATGAGTCTTCCCAGGTTTTTCTGAAACCATATCCTTTGTCATTTCTTACAGCCCAATAGTATTCCATCACAGTAATATACCACACCCTGTCATTGTAAAGACAGGGTGTGGTATATTACTTATTTTTCCACTTCCCCTGCAGCATTTGTCATTTTCTATTTTTTTCATGTTCACTAATCTGACATGTGTAATGTGGTACCTAAAAGTTGTTATAATTTGCATTTCTCTAATTACTAGTGATTTAGAGCATCTTTTCAATATGGTTATTGCTAGGTTCTGAAAATTGCCTATTCCTGCCTTTGACTTGTTTTCAAATAGGTCTTATTTTTGTAAATTTGACTCAGTCTCCTATATATTTGAGAAATGAGACTTTTATCAGAGAAATTTGCTATTAAAAACCTCCCCGTTTCCTGCTTTCCTTCTACTTTTGCCTACATTGTTTTCTTGGTACAAACTCTTTTTAATTTAATGTAATAAAGATGATCCATTTTTATCTCCTATGATCCTCTATTGTTTGGCCATAAACTCTTTCCTTAGACAGAGATCTGGCATGTAATTCTTTTCATGACTTCCTAATTTACTTATATCACCCTGTTCATCTAAATGATGTACAAATTTTGACTTTACCTTGTTAGATGGTGCAAGATGTTGGTCTATGCGTGTTCTGCTAGACTGCTTTTCAGTTTTCCCAGTGTTTTTTGTGAAATAATGAATTCTTATTCTCAGGGCTTGGTTGTTTGGATTTATCAAACATTAAGTTATTGTGGTCATTTACTTCTACTGTGTACCTGATCTGTTCCACTGATCTACCTCTCTATTTTTTATCCAGTACCATATCATTTTGGTGATTGTTACTTTGTTGTATAGTTTGAAAGATGGTATTGGTAGATCTCCTTCCTTCATATTTTTTCATTGATTTCATTGATACTCTTGACTTTTTGTTCTTCCAGATACATTTTATTACTATTTTTTCCTAGCTTTATAAAATAATTATTCGGCACTTTGGTTTTACACTGTATAGGAAAATTGATTCAAACAGAATTGTTATTATTACATTGACTCAGTCTACCCATGAGTAATTAATATTTCTCTAGTCATTTAGATCTATATTTTTATGAAAAGTGTTTTGTAATTGTGTTCATAAAGCTCTGGATGTATCTTGGCAGAGACTGCCAAATATTTTATATTGTTTGTAGTTATTTTTAATGGAATTCATATTTATCTCTTTCTCCTGGGCTTTATTGGTAATAGACATAATTTATATGATTTACTTTGTTCCTTGTTTCGCCTATTTTTTCATTGATTCTCTAGGGGTCTCTAAGTATATATCATCAAACTGTCTGTAGGGAATGATAGTTTTGTTTTCATGTTGCCTATTCTTATCCCTTCCATTTATTATTTTTTTTTGTCTTTTCTTTATCTTTTCTTGGCTTTTAGAAGGCTAGCACTTCTAGTCTAATATTGAATAATAATCATGATAATGGACATCTTTGCTTCACCCCTGACCTTAGGGTAAAGGCTTCTAGTTTATTCCCATTAGAGATAATGCTTGCCTTTTGCCTTTAAATAGGTACTACTAATTATTTTTTTATTTATTTCTGTGCTTTCTAAAGTTTTTAATAAGAACAAATGTTGAAATTTGTCAAAATCTATTGACATAATTACATGATTTCACTTGTTTATAGATATGGTCAATTATGCTTATTGTTTTCCTAATATTGAACCAGTGTTGCATTTCTAGTATAAATCCCACCTGGTAATAATGTATGATCTTTGTGCTATATTGCTATAATCTCCTTTATAATATTTTATTTAGTTTTTGGCATAATTCATTAGGGAAATTAGTCTATAGTTTTCTCTGCGGCTTAGGTATCAAACCCTATTTGTGTTATAGAAGGAATTTGGTAAGTCTCCTTTACTTATTTTTTTAAAATAGTTTGTATAGTATTGGAATTAATCGTTCTTTAAATGTTTAGTAGGATTTGCTTATAAATCCATCTGGTTCTGCGGATTTTTTCTTAGGGAGCTCATTTATGGCTTGTTCTGTCTTTTCTCTATTTTTTCCAAGATAGCTTATTTAAATATTCAGCTCATTTATGGCTTGTTCTGTCTTTTCTCTATTTTTTCCAAGATAGCTTATTTAAATATTCTCTTTCTTTTTCTTTTAATCTGGCAGTTTATATTTTTTTTTTACAAATATCCATCCATTTCATTTAGATTGTCAGTTGTATTGGTATTGTAATAACTCCTTACAATTGCTTACAATTTCCTTTTCATTAGTGGTGAATTCAATCTTTTCATTTTTGATACTGGCAATTTGATTTTCTTTTTTTTTCTTTTTTTAACCAATTAAATAGTGATTTATCTATTTTATTTTTTCATAAACCAGCTCCTAGTGTTATTTATTTTTTTTTAAACTTTCAATTTTATTAATCTCTTCTTTGAATTTTTAGAATTTGTGTTTTAGTGTTTTGGAGATTTTTACTTTGTTCTTTTTCTGTTTTTTCTCTTATTTGTACATCTGATTGATCTGTCCTTTATTTTATTTATGTAAATGTTTAGAGATATAAATTTTCCTTTAAATATTGTTTTGATTATATCCCACAGATTTTGATTTGTTTTCTCATTGTTATCATTATCTTTAATTAAGTTATTATTTTTGTGATTTCTTCTTTGACAAATCCATTCTTTAAGATTAGGTTATTTAGTTTCCAATTAATTTTAATCTACCCCTCCACTGATCTTTATTGAATGTAGTTTTTGTTGCATTGTGGTCAAAAAAGGGTGCATTTGTATTTCTGCTTTTCTCTATTTGGTTGTGAGGTTTTATACATGGTCAGTTTTGGGGAAGGTGTCATGTACAGCTGAGAAAAGGGCATATTCCTTTTTATTCCCATTTTGTTTTCTTCAGAGGTCTATCATATCTAACTTTTCTGAAACTTCTTTCTTATTCATTTTATAGTTAGCTTTATCTAGTTTTCAGGGATGTAAATTGAGATTCCATACTAGTGTAATTTCACTGTCTATATCCTCCTATCGTTTTAAGAATTTGTACACTGTGCCATTTGGCTGCATGTATTTTTAGCAGTAGTATTATTTTATTGTCTAAGGCATCTTTTAGCGAGATATAGTTTCCCTAATTATTTCTTTTAATTAAGTACTGTTTTGTTTTTTCTTTGAGATCATGATTGCTACCCTTGCCTTTTTTACTTTAACTAAAGCATAATAGATTCTGCTCTAGCCCCTTCTAACCTTGTGTGTGTCCTTATGTTTCTTATAAACAATATATTGCTGGATTCTAGTTTCTAATCTAGTTTGCTATCTACATCCATTTTGTGGGTGAGTTCATTCCCTTCACATAGAGTTATAATTGCTGATTATATTTCCCTCCATTCTATTTATCTTTCTCTTAGTTTTTTTTTTTTTTTAATCCAGGCCTTCAAAGTCAGTTTTGCTTCTGATCACTCCCTCCTTCATATCACTGAGGCCTCCATCCTTTCTCCTAGTCCTTTTTGGTAAGATGGATATAGGCCCCTTACTGCTTTTCTATTACAAGCACTGCTCTCCACCCTGGTGGAACTGCTACTTGGACCTGGGTAATGAGTAATGGAATTGCCAAATAGCACCTCCTCCTGCAGCCAATGCTATCACAGGGATCCCCTGCGATATCTTTCTGACCAGGCATTCACTCCCCTCACTGTCGCTTGGCATTGAAAACTCTGGAGATACAAATTCAGGGATATATAACAGACTGGGGGCAGAGAAGGGGAGGTGTTCGGGTCACAGGTGTATGATTAAGATGCACATTATTTTGCCAGATTTAAGCCACCTTATAATTTGATATTAATTTTTCTGTTAACTTCAGAAACTAAAGCCTGAAAGTTTGAACTTTTTTTATAGTCTCTGCACTGGTGATTATATTAATGTAAAGATCATATATAAAATAGCACTTTTCCCCTAAAAGTATCTTTGTCTAAAATTAAGAATTTTAAAAATAATTTCTTTTAAATTATCTTAGGAGAAAGGGAAGATGATTTTTTAAATGTTATTTTTTTCATCTCATAAAGCTAACTATGTGATTGGATATACCTGAAAACAAACTGAACTCAAAATTTATGCCACATCACTGATATCCACATGACTGCTGATTTGTACCTGCTCGCCACCAACAGGAATTTGTAGTGGAGGAGGGCAAAAAGAAATTTAGTAACAGCATTAAGAGAGGAGGAGCATATGTCTAAACTTGTTAAGGCATGCATCGAGCTACAATTTACTTTGTGTTAGCCTCAAAGCTAAAATGTACGTTCTTCTGGCAGATGTACATTTCAGTTCACTAAAAAGTCACGGGTGTGCATGATGTAAAGAATCATTCATTTGTTCACTTAGCAAGTACTTAGGATGCACCTACCATAAACAAAGCATTATATTATATACTGAGGAGGGGGGATATAAGTATAAAGATCAATCTGTCCTCAAGGAGCTTGCAGCTAGGATGAGCTATAAGATGTACACACATAATATAACACAAATAGGAATATACTAAGTGCATATTGCTCAGTAAGCATTTATTATGTATCAAGCACTGCGCTAGATACTGGAGATGGACAAAGATGAAACAGTCCCTGCTTTCAGGAAGCTTAAATTCTAACAAGGAAGTCAACATGGACACCTCTAAGTAGGTATGTGTAGAATACATACAAAACAGACATGAACTAACCTGTTGGTAAAGCACCAGTTTCTGGAGGGGACCAGGAAAGGTTTCATTCTGAACATGGTGCTTGAGTTGAGTTTTGAAGGAAATCAGAATTCCAAAAGAGATAGCTTATTGTCCCTCATGATACAAACAATGCTTAATATATGAGTTCCCCATCCCAGCAAACAAAATGAGTAAAATATAAAACAGAATTATACTGTGACCATGCTAGGAAGCATTGAGAATAAGTAGAATATACAGTAAAGTACTCAGAATTCATAGGCTCTAGAGCTGGCTCTTGTAGTCCAATCTCCTCATTTTATAGTTGAGGAAACTGAGGTTTAAGGAAATTAAAGGACTTGTCCAAGTTCACAAGTGGTAGAGCCAGAATTGCAAACTCAAGTCCTCTGGTTCCAAATCCAGTATTCTACCCAGAACCCTACAGGTGTGCTTTAAGGGTTATGCCATGCTAATAAATGTTCAACAACCAACTCTCAAAACAAAGTGCATCCAACATGTTTTTAAGTTTAATCTGCATCATTAATATTTTTCCTACTTTTAAAAAAACCCCTTACCTTTAGGCCTATTAGTATCTATTTTAAGAGAAGAGTGGCAAAGGTTAGGCAATCAGAGCTAAATGACTTGCCCAGGGTCACACAGCAAGGAAGTATCAGGCCATATTTGAACCCAGGACCTCTTCATCACTTTAAAAAAATCAGATAACAAAATAATAAATCAAGTCTTGTTTTATATCATTTGCTAATTTCTAAGATATAAGTATTCCCACTGAAAATTTAACAATTAGTTCTTAGAAGCTAGTTGGAGCTGGTGCCCTGCACATCCTTGAGTCTTAAATGGAAGGAGATTTGTCTCTTGAACATTATGGATTGTTTCCAGCTGCAACCAACACTCACTGACATTTTTCCAACAAAAGTTTAATGTAGTGCTTAATTATCAGGAATTAATTTTGAAAATTGAGGAGTGTTCTCACAGTCCCTCATTTGCCACCTTTTGTAAGAAGTATTTGTTACTCTTAAAATAGGTGGCAATTTCCTAAAACATTGTTTTGAAGGAAATTTAAGTTGTCACAAGCTTTAGGGGCAAGGAACCATAGCTTTGCCTTTTTAGTAGTTTCCTTACAAGCCAGCAGTGTAATATCCTGGCAGTTTATTAGGATTCAGGATGAAACTTTAAAATCTCCTTGGGCCAGCAGGAGTGAAAAGGGCTGTCCAGCTAACATGGCTAGAGGATGCTGTTTTATTCCCCTGATTAGCAACCTGCATATCACATCAGCACTCCTGCCCCATAGAACTGAGCTACTTGCTAAGTAGTTATTTGCATCTCTGGACACTGAGCTTTTTTTTAGCCTAATGTAGGAAACCATCAACCTACTTGAGCTACTAAAGAATTAGCCAGCTATCTAGTGATTCATCCCTGTGGTTGAGGAGCTCCCATTTGGGTCGCTGAAGGAAATCACCCAGCTCCGCTGACTAGGTTCTTCCTAATTCCTGTTATCTAATCTCAACCAGGCTTCCACTGTAGCATTATATTCCTACCTAATTGATTCACTCTCCTGCCCTCTATAGCAGCTTTTCAAAACTTCATCTCCCCTCCAAGTCCCACAGCACTCTGGCCCCTTACTCTCTCCGCTAGAGGCCTCCCCCTCCCCCCCCAGCATCCTTTAATGTGTTGTCTTCCTCCATTAGAATGTAGACTCCTTGAGAGCAAAGATGTCTTTCTTTCTCCTTAGAGTTATATCCCAGCACTTAGCATAGTGCCTGGTACATGGTAAGTACTTGATAAATGCTTGTTGACTGACTATTAACTCATACTTCACTCAAAAATGGAAACCGTTCAAACAGAACTTCCTAACCCTTCTTCCTCAGCTGGCTTCCTCCATCATCTTCTTCACTCTGGTCTCAGATGAGGAGATAGCCCTTCTTCTTGCCAAGCCTAGCCTCTGGCCTCTGGACACGCACCCTTGGTCCTATTCAATTTCCACCCTTTTCCTTTCCTCCTGCATCATCTCTCCCCTCACTCCAGTCTTCACCTTCTCCTCATCCACAGATTCTTTCTCTGCTCCCTACAAATAAATATATGCCTGTCTCCCCATCCTTACAAAACCTCATTTGGCCCCACCCTCGTCCACAGTTGCTGTCCTACACATCTCTCTCGGCTTTCTCCAAGCTCAGGAAGACGTCCATGCTCGTTTCCTCTACTTCCCTTCCTCTCCCTTCTAAACCCTCCTTCGTCTAACTTTCAGCTTCATATTCAGCTGAAACTGCTTTTCTAAGCGGCCCGTCAAATGGTCTTTTGTCAGTCTTCATCCTTTCTTACCTCCCACTTGACCCTATTGATCGCTTCCTTCTGTATGCTCTTTCCTCCTCTCTTTCATGACACTGTTCTCTCCTGGTGCTCTTCTTGTCTGACCAACTGCTTCTTCTCCGTGCCTTTTGCTTGCCTTCTCCCCGGGGTTCTGCCCTTGTCTGCTTCCTCTACACACTCTCCCTTGCTGATCTCCTCAGCTCCCATGGATTCAGTGATCACTTCTGTTAGGTGACTCTTCATTCTCGGGATGCAGCCTATTCTCAAACTCGGTGTGTCCCCCGGGGAGCGTCGGGGGCCCGAGCAGACATGCTGGCTGCCCCGAAACATGAAAAGAGCCTGTAGAGGCATTTCTCTGAGGTGTCTCAACTTGCTTAGGTCAGAAGCAAAGAATTCCAAGCTGGCCTTCAGCACGGGCTTCGGCCCTCGCTTGGTCTCCGGTGGGTATTTCAGAAACCTGGCGTTCTGCAAGATGCAGAGGACAGGGGGCTGGTCTGGAACGCTGGAAGAGCAGGATGTAAGTCCTGTTTTTAACACTCCCTCGGTGTGTGACTCTCAGCCGTGAGTCTGCAAAGTGGGATCGGGCTCGGGGCCTGCTGCACCCACCACAGAGCCCCCACGGAGCTCAGAGGCTGCCTGAGGGCTAGCTAGCGGCCTCCTGGGAGGCAGGCCTGGGTACTTCTTGCCTGTGTGTCCCCAGTCTCCAGCCCGTGGTAGGGGCTTCAGAAATGCTTGTGGAATGGGAGGTGTGTATGTCCTTGGATGTACAGAATCATCCGTGGTGTACAGTAGTCTCACTGCCAGTGAGCTGCCACTTCCATCCCCTTCTAAGCTTTGCAAAGCTCTTTACGAAGGCACCGTCCCGTAAGGTATATGCTGCGATCAGCCACATTCGACAAATGAGGAAACTGAGGCTGAGAGGTTACCCAGCGCGGGAAGCAGCAGGCAGGATTCAAAACCAGACCTTCTGGACTCTCAGGTCCAGAGACCCATCTACAAGGCCACCCGAATTCTCACTGATATTACAGACCGAAGAAAAGGGCTTAGAAAAGGACAAAACGCAGAGCTCTGTGCAGTGCAGGGGGACAAGAGGGAAGGCTCGGGGAGAAAGTGGCCTTTGGGCCCGGCTGAGGCGGGGGCGGGGGTCTGTCTCTGAGGCCAGGCCGGCCCTGGGAAGAGAACCACGGGGAGGGCAACGGCCTAGCCCATTCTCTCTCCACCTCCATTCACCAGGAGAACAAGCAGGCTCAAATAGAAGGCCACTGCCGTTGGGGCTGTAAACTCCTTCTCCTCCCTGCTTACAAGCCGGCCCCTTTGTGAGCGCCCGCTGAATTTCTGTGTCCCTTTCCAAGTCTCTTTTTTGATTAACTGCAAAGTTTGATGGCGGCCAGGAGCACAATGAAATCAGTGTACATTTTCAGCCCGGCCCTTCCCCGGCTGCCGAGAGGTTGCTAGGATACTCCTTTAAAGACACAATTCTCTTGATTAACAGCAAAACCCCCAATTGCTTAAGTAACATTTTTATTAATTTGGAAAAACATGGGCCAGGTTTGCATATAAATTTAGAGCAAGAAGCAGCTTAAATGCAATGCATCTTTAGCTGCATTTAGCATTGCAGAAATGTGTTGAGGTACATTCACCAAGAATGTGAGCTGAATATCAATTTAGCGGACGAGAATTAGGCTTTGTTTATATTTTAGAGAGACCGTTCCTTTGTGTCTTTTAACCTACATCTATGGGAAGCAGAAAAAAAAAATCTGATTTGTAAACCTCTGCCACAATGGATAACTATGCCGTTTCTGTGGCTTGGCAATCCTGGTGATAGGTATTTATTTGCTGCTTTAATTAGTACCCCCAAATCTATATAAAAAAAAAAGCCATGGTAGGACTTACCCTTGGAGCTGCCAGCCTCAAACACACTGATTTCCATTTTCTGGCTGCAGAAAGTGTTTAACAGACAGTGTTTTTCAGCGTGTCATAGGGCACGTCGGGGTGTCATCATTCCGGATCTTATAAGAAAAGCTCAAACCTGTTTGGTAATTACATACTGTGAAAGAGAGCTTTGTCCTAAGGAAGAAAGGAGGAGAAATGATCTCATGATGATGTCAGGCTTTGTTTGGCCCCTTACCTAAAGGATTCTTAGCAGATTGGAAAGCAATAAGCCCCCAAGAAAGATGACTCCCCTTCAGGAGGGGGCTCTCAGTAGGACGGTTTGCCCTGGCTACCCGGATGGCTAAAGACAAGAAGATAGCTTGTAACTGAGGGCGAGCTTGTCCCAGTATGATTTCCTAATGCAGACCAGACCGGCCCATGCCCAACAGCGGGAAGGACAGCGAGAAATTGACAAATTGTGTTTTTGTTTATGATTCCATTAATAAAGACTTTTGTCTGTTTGTTTAAGAATAGCTCTCTTCCACTGACATCCTACTCTGGTGCCTGGAGGTGAACTCGGGTTCCCAAAGTTCGGTGAGTTCTGGAAGAGTCTACAAAGCTGGACGCGCTCCGAGTACAGGGTCAGCCGTGTCTGTCCCCGGAGGATAAACCTGGATCAGCCGGAGAAGGTTTATCGCACAAGATTGGACACTGAGTGACCAACTTTTCAAGCCCATCAGCTTTCAAAGTTCATCTATTAAATCATAAACCATGTCTTTATCAAGAGAGTATGAACTCCAATAAACTGGCCGTCGCCTAAGGCATTAAAGTATTGAATTTTAAAAAGCTGTTTGTCTTTTAAGAGCATCCAATTATTTTCTGAATCTGGCCTCTCAATATAAAGCTCAAGACATCAAAACGCAAGCCCCCTTGTCCAAATAGAGTTCTAAATTACTAATAGATTTTATTGCCACTTTTATTTAAGAAAAAAAAAAACCACTCACATCAGATTATTTATTAGATAGTGAGGAAAACAGGTTTAAACGTGAGCCCCAAGGAGGGACTGTTTTTCATCCAGTTTTTGAATCCCCAGCACCTAGCACGGTATCTTAAATATTTAATGTTTCTTGAATAAATGAATGACCTGTAATCGCCATAGATTCTTCTCTTGACCTAAAGTGGTAATATGTACAACCACCAAAGGATTCTTTTAAAAAACTCTTAAGGCTTTTATGTGTTTCTAAAATGCCTATATGATGTCTCTCTCCCATCTCTAACCGTCATGGCAGAGCATCACTGGGAGCTGCCCTCCTCTCTACCAAGTTATATTCATCAGCTCAAATCTCCTAGGGCATGTTGAGGTTCAAGATGCTACACAGTAAAATGCATAGCTCAGAAAATTAATTTTCCTAGTCACGCTACAAATGTTAACATGTGATTTTGCTACACTGAATCCCACCAAATATAACCTCCAAGATCAGGAGTCTAAGAAAACTGAACCAGAAATGCCGGCCTTCCACCTCCCTTTCTGGGTGTCTTCATCTCTTTGTCGCTGTCTTTTCTCTCCCTCTGTCTCCCCCGCCCTCTCATGCACACACAGCCATACCTACAGACAGCCCAGGAACGAAGCATCGGTAATAAAGAAGTAATTACATATTTTAAAACTTTGTTCCCAGCGATCTAATTATGACAATAATAACTTCACTGCAGCAATTTATATCTAGGATTAACAGCCATCTGTAGTTATTGACTTTTTGTGTCTTGAAGGCACATATTAATCTCCAAGACTTGCCCAGCGCCTGATCAATAACAACAAGGCCTGTGTGTGCCAAATATTCCTTGTAATGTTATCGAGCAATTTGTTGGTACCACTAGGAGTATCATACAAACTGAGGACAGATGGAAAAACAGAAGAACAAACAGGGCTTTCATTGAACAAATAAAAATGCCTGCTTATATTTTGTGAAATTTCTCTTTCCATTTTTCACCTATTGCCTGTCTCTAAGACGGATGAGTTCCCCCATGAGGCAAGGCAGAACGCTGGCGAGGTACAACCTCTTAGTGACCACCCGTCCCCTCTATCTCCCCTTCTCTTCATGCCCAGTTGGGTATTCTCTTCCCATCAATGCCACGCCCTCATCCTGGCACCCTGGTTACTCACCAAGCCTACTTGAGATCCCCATCACCCAAAGCTATCCCTTGTCAAGACCTCAGCCTCCCACCCTCAGGGCTCCCCACTCTCCCACCTGCATAAGCAAAATTTCCAGAGCAGCTGGCAGCAGAGGCTCACAAAGTTCTCTATTTCCACCTCCCTCTCCCAAATGGTTTTCTAGTCACTCACCTCACTTTGGAATCTAGGCAGGCAGCCGCTTAAGTCATCTGTGCTTAGGGCCACCTCTATTTCTTTTTATAATTCATGACCCAAACAACGATGCCTGTTTCAATGACAGTATGTGGAATCTTGGCAGAAGAAATGCTGTAATAAACCCTGATAATCGTACCTCTTTCTGCTTTCCTTTAGAGGGCACTATTGGCTTCCCCGAAGCACTGGAAACCCCTGCTCTTCTTTTGATAGCAAAGTTGACCATTTTAGAAAGAGTAGAAACTAACCTGGACCTTTAATGATTGCGGCACTTCTGGGAAGATGTAGGTCTAAAGAACATGTCTGATTCATCTGTTCTTGGGTTTCTTATTGAATTGGAAACTCCTTTTGCGAGTTGATCCAAGATTTAAATTGAACCTGATTCAATTGTTATTTTCTGTGGTTAGATGGAATAGTCAACTCACTTTCAGAGTCTATTTAATGACTTGTTCCCTGACAAATAGAATTATTGAGATGCTGTAGGAAGAATCATCTTTAGGGTGTTTTCATCCAAACATTTACAGTAAGTCTAAAATGTTCTCTCCAAAAGAGTTCTTTCCAAATTTGACACTGAATTTCAAAAAGGCTACCAATTCAGAGAACTTGAATAAACATGACTTTTTTGGGAGGGTGGGGAGAAAACTCCCTTTCAAATATTCTACTCCCCAAAATCAACAGACATAAATTTAGGTATGTACAGAGGAAAAATTAGAACTTCATTCACTTAAGTTTGCTCTTAAAATAAGGATCCCAAACCATAGGAACTCTCAAAAATCCCTTTTCATTCAGGCCAGTGATTCCCAAAGTGGGCGTCACCGCCCCCTGGTGGGTGCTACAGCGATCCAGGGGAGTGGTGATGGCCACAGGTACATTTATCTTTCCTATTAATTGCTATTAAATTTAAAAAAAAATTAATTTCCAGGGGGCTGAGTAATATTTTTTCTGGAAAGGAGGCGGTAGGCCAAAAAAGTTTGGGAACCACTGATTCAGGCATTTAAAAAGCATGTACTGGACGCAAAGGACTGTGCTAGGCAGTAAAGAAACAAAGGCAAGTAAAAATAATCCCTGACTCAAGGAGATTATATTCTATAACTTTCTTAAAATAACCACCAGGGAATATTGTTTTATATTCATATGTCTATTATACTTTGCCAGATACCAATCCAGACAGATCCAGCAGTATGGTGGACCTGGAACTTTGTCCCAGAGTTTACAAATATTTCATTTGATCTATACAATGGTTGAACAAAATCCCCCAAATCACTATAATCATGGAATAATCCAAATAGACTGTATATGAGAAGAATATGACAGTCAATAAGTCCATAGACATTTATTAATCACTTACTATAAGCTAGGTGCTACATTAAGTGTTGGGAATAAAAATATAAGTAGAAACAAAGATAGTCTCTGCCCTGGAGGAGTTTTTTGTTTGTTTTTTAATAACCCTTACCTTCTGTCTTGGAGTCAATACTTTATATTGGCTCCAAGATAGAAGAGTCATAAAGGTAGGCAATGGGGGTCAAGTGACTTGCCTAGGGTCACACACCTAGGACATTTCTGAGGTCAGATTTGAACCAAGAACCTCCCATCTCTAGGCCTGGCTCTCAATCCACTGAGCTACCCAGCTGCCCCCAGGAGTTTATTTTTAAATGGTAGAACACGACATGCAAAAGGAACCTGAAAAGAGGGTAGTGGGAAAGTCTGCCTTGGGGGCATGGTAGAGAAAGTCCAGAGTGTATCCTGGAGAGGAAGGAGAGGTCCTGGAAGGAGCTACCTAGTCAGAGGGCATGGACACACGGACAGAGGGTACCCCCAGTCTGTGAATTGCAGGGCTAGAGGAAGGTTCAGGATGAGGATTCTTGGACTTAATAGGAGCTGTCAGCAGGGCAGTCTGGAGAGCAGTGCCGGTGCCTAGAGCCAGGGCACAGAGAGCTAGATAGGGAGCCAAGATGTTATGGGAAATCCCCCCAGCTACTTCCTATCTGAGCAAACCACCTAACTTTGTGCCTCAGTCTCTTCCTCTGTAAAAGGATAATGATAGCATCTACCCAAGAGAGTTATTGTGATCTTTGAATGTGAGCTATTATGATGTCCAAAATCTGCCTCATTTTTTTCCCCAGAAATCTACCCTTGGGCCCATATTGACTAATGATTAATGTGAAGAATGGAGGAAGAATGGAAATACCAAAAAATAGCAAAAACAAATGAGAAAAATAGCCTAGTCTTGACATTTTTAAACACATTACTTCATTTTCCTTTTCATTTACTTAACTTGTAAGCACTTTGAGGCAAGAACTGTGGTTTTTGAATGTTCTTTACAGCACTGAGGACACTCTTTATTTTATTTGCTTTTTCAATTTTTAAAATTGTGCCCTTCTGGGTAAAATGGCCTCAGGGTGCAAGTACAACATAGAAAACATTTAATTAAAATACATAAAGCAGAACACTAGCATAATCAATGTTAATGATAATATGAAAATAAAAATGGAGACTTCTGAATATGCTAGAGAAAGCCTGAGGTTAATCTGAAAAAAAAATATAGGATGGAAAAATCTTTCAGTTACAATTCTACCTAACAATAAAATGGGGGCCAGTGCCCCCAGCATTCACAAAGCGTGCTGGGTTTTTTTGTTTTTTTTTTTTAGAATAATGCTATTTACTTCCCTTTTCACTGTTTTCCCTAGTTCTAAGGCAAGTGCACTGAAAGCAAAACATTTGATTCAAGGGGACTTCTATGCTCAGCAGAAAAAGCAGGTGTGGGCAGAGAGGGGCATTTTTCAAACAGCTTCCACTGAAACACGTGGTACTATGGGTGAATTGAACCCTTTTATGTCTGTACCTTATAATTTTGTTGAGAAAGCACTTGTAGAAAGCACTTTATTTGCAAATAAGGCACCACAGTGTTTATAATCTGTCAGCCCATACAGTGTCTGATCTGATTTTTAATGATTATTTAATCAACTTTACAATTAAAATAGATGTATACTTTTAAACATTAATGATAACTAAAAATAATGACCACCATAAACTTTTCCATTCTTCCAATTATAAAAACCTGCCTTCTTGCATGGGTTGTCAGGAGCAAAAGAATCCATGTTTTACATAATTACCATAATTATGTATATGTTATTATTTTTTCCTCTTTCATTATGATTACATTAAAGTCTTGGCCATAGTCCTAACAGTTTTATTGTTCTTAATGGTGATGGACTACTTACACCTTTCGACAAAGGTATGAGGGTCTACTTAAGCCATTAGTCTAGTGTTTATAGTTGTAGTCGTGTGCACATACATGCATTTATACATATAATTATAAATATAAATAACCATGATATAAATGTATATACATCTATGTAAATGTGTTAACACATATATAAACAATTATGGATTAAATAGATTTTCACTTTCTTTTGATTATTTTTCTTGGAAATATTTTTCTTTGAAATCCCCAAAGTGGAATGACTGAGTCAAAGACTATGGCTAGGCCGTCACATATTGCCTGATGTCTCTCCAAAAAAGATCAATTTCCATTGCCTGTAAAGATGTCTGGGGTTACATCCACATAGTTTTATCTTTAGAAAAAAAGCATATAAATTTATTGAGAGGAGGGATGCATTGTGGGAACATGGTGGAGTAGGGCAGAAAACTTCCTTGCCCTCTTAATACCCTCCACAAACAACCAAAAATAACTCCACAAAATCAATGCTAAAAGCAGCAAAAACAGACAGGAGTCAGGAGTGAAACTGAGGAAAACTAGGAAGGAAGGCATCTGACATCCCTGGCCTCAGGCCCACCACTGCAGGCCCTGGGGAAAGGACCAGAGCAAATAGTGTCAAATCAACAAGACAGCCCCTGAGGGCAGGACCTGCAATCTTAACTAGTTTGCTTCTGAACCCTAGAGTTTAGGTCCAGGAGCTTGCATCCAGGAGGCTACTGATGGTGTTGGCAGATGGAAAGCCTTGGGAGCATCTGCGTTGGTGTGGGCCTTGGTTCAGGAGACCCCCACTGGCCTACAGCTAGGGATTGAAGGAGTGTATGCTACAGAGCCCACAAGTGCCAGGTCCTGAGGGCAGGATTTCAAGCCTCACTGTTGGCAGGTGAGGGACTTTGGAGACTAGAGGAATGTGGCCTAGATGCTTGCTCTATCTTGGCCTACCATAGTGGAAGAGTAGGAATGAGGAAGGACTGTGTACTTGAGAGAGTGATTGTTGAATATTTGGGTCCCTGTCAGCTATGATCACTCTAAAGAGAATGGGGTCCCTAGTTGCTGCCACAGTGGGAAATGGCCTGTTTACTTGCAGTTGCAGTGGCAGAACTACCCACTGGCTCTGGGTGGAACATCTGAGATCAACCACAGACTGGAGCTTGATTGGGATCTATGGATTAAATCAGACCTTGAACTATAAAAATTGGAATAACTAAATAGAGTTCAGGAAAAAATAAAACACAAAAAAATCCTAAAAGTTGAAGTAATGTACCTCTGCACCATAGGAACTCTGGGGGTCTAGCAAAAAAAAATAATAATTAAGCCTATTGGCCTTACCACTAAAATTTTAAAAATTAAAAAGAGAGGAGCAATCAAAGGAGAAAGAACCCAAAGGCTACTATGGGAATAGAGAAGATGTTAGTTCAAACTCAAAGTATAATGAAGTAAAAACATCTGCCTCAAAAACAGCATATAAATATAGTAAATGTCCAAAAGTTTTTGGAAGAGTTTAAAAAATATCTCAAAAACCAAATGATGGAGACTGAGGAAAAAACAGGAAAAAATAAGAGCAATGCAAGAAAATGAAGAAAATTATGAAAGAAAGGTCCCTCAAATGGAAAAAAAGATCCAGAAACTTAAGGAAGAAAATAACCTATTAAGAACTACAAGTGGACAAGGAGAAGCTAATGATTTCCTAAGACAAAAAAATAATAAAGTAAAATCAAAAGAATGAAATGATAGAAAATTATATGAAACATTATCACAAAAACACCTAACCTAGAAAAATAGATCAATGAGGGACACTATAAGAATAGTTGGAATCCTGGAAAACTATGATCAAAAAAAGAGTTAAACAACATAATCCAAGAAATCATCAAGAAAAACTACTCAGAAATTCTAAAATCAGAGGGAAAAATAGAAATTGAAAAAAAAAAAAACAATCACCATCTCAAAGAGACCCCAATACAAAAATACACAGTAACATTATTGCTAAGATCCATAACTCCCTTTAAGGAAAAAAATACCTCAAGGAACAAGATAAAAATGATTTATATACTGTGGAACTATAGTCAGAATACAAGACTCAGCTGCCACAACATTAAAAGAATACAGGACATGGAAAATAGCATTTTGTAGAGCAAAAGAACTGGACTTACAACCAAGAATAACATATCCAGCAAAACTAAGCAAAATTACAAAAGGTAATGAAAGTATAATTAACCAATGGTGTTTCAACTATTCCTGGAGAAGAATTCAGAACTCAGTAGAACATTTGATCTATAATACACCTACAAAGGTAATGATGAAGGAACCAAAAGGTCAAAATATTAAATTCTTTTATGGGAAAATGTTATCTAGAGCCTCTGGGAATGGCATCATTGCCTAGGTATTTTGAAGAGCTGTGTATAGATGGAAAACATGAGGTCAAGGTGAATACAATAGAATGAGCCAAAATGGCACTGGAGTAGAACAAGAGGAGGTAGGGTAGAATAACCAGCCCATATGAAGGGGGAATGAATGAAGGAACTGCTACAGAGAAGAGATGAGCAGGTGGAAGGCTGGTAGTACTAGAACCCTACTCTCATCAGATCTGAGATAAAGAGAGAATGACATACACAATAAAAAGGGCAAAAATCTTCTCAATGTACAGAGAAACCAGAGGGAAAGGGGAGAGAATAAGAGAAGGATTGGGATATGACAAGGGAGGGTCACCAAGCAAAGGAATGCCCCTTAAGGGATGAGGTAATAAGAGACAGATGAGTAGATTGGGAGAAAGAAGGGCAAGGTAATAAGAAAAGGGAGAAAGGTCCAGAAGAAAATACAAATCAAGAAATAAGAGGTAAGAAAAGGGGATAAGGGAGGGACTCTTAGGATAAGATAAGGGAAGAATTTTTTAGAATTGAATCCATATCAAGAGATAGAAGGGGGTGGGGATTAATTAGAGACTTTTGAAAAGGCAAATAGAACAAGAACTAAAAGGTAATGGAGAAAAGACAAGGGAGGGACCTTTAGAAAAAGTGGGCCAATTGGGAATTAGTAGGGCAAAGGGAGAGGATAAGTGAAGTTTTCTAAGATGGAGTGTGAATTGGAGAGATAGCAAACAGAAGAAATTGGACATCTGATGAAGGATATAGCAGAAGAAAGAAAGAGGACGCTGAAGAAAAGCAGAATGTAGGGAAATACACAACTAGTAATGTCATTGAATGTGAGTGGAATGAATTCACCCATAAAATGAAAACAGCAAAATAGATAAAAAACCAAAACTCTACAATATGCTCTGGACTCAATTGGTCTCTGTAGTTCTATCTCCATGATCCTATTAGCAGATGATCTTGGACAAATCACTTCACTTCCCTGGGCCTCAGTTTCCTCAAGTGTACAGTATAAGATTAGACTAGCTAATGCCTGAAGTCCTTCTAGCTCTAGATTCATGACCTTATAACCAGAGAACATGACACATCACCTAAAAACATGCATGAACTCCATTAATATAGGCATAAAAAGGGCTTCTATTCTATGCATTTTCAGAAAAGTCTTCCTCAAGGCAGATTGGTCATTAACCCTTTCCTCCTTAAGATTTAAAGGTACTCAGATCACCCAAGGATTGTCTCTCTTCACTTCCTATAGTAATTACTGTCTCAGTCAGCCCAGCCATTGCTGTCGATACTTCCTTGACTCTCCTTGGTGACCTTAGAAGATATCATTGCCCTGTCCTTCGTTGCAAATTCTTGTCTCTACATGATCACAAATGTTAAGACTAATACATTGCACACTTAGACTGCACCCATTAGAGGACATGACAATTGTAGATAATCAGCCTAAGAAAAGGGCAGTGAACACTTCAGGACAAATCATTTTCTTGCCAAAGACAAGATGGAACTGCTTCAGGCACCATGGAGAAGACCTTAATTTCAACTCAATTACCAATAATGATTTCAGCCAGAAGATTGGTGACGATTACCACTCCTGACAAGAAAGATGATGGACTCAGGATGCAGAATGAGACACATCTTTTGGACATAAGTAATGTGGGAAAATTTGTTTTTCTTTATTTATGACTATTTGCTACAAAAGTTTTCTTTTACTTTTTTTTTTCTAAATTGGGAGTCTGGGTGGAGAGGAAGAAAAAAATTGGTTTATGTTCATTTTTTTAAAATTTAATTTTGAAAAATGACACTATTTTGTTCCCCACATTTCCCTCTGACTATCCTTGAGTATATAACTTAATTTCTCTGTACCATGAGATTTTTTTATTGGTAAATGGACACAAGGGCATCAGACACCTTCAGATAAAAATTATTATGAGAAAGCAAAGTAGCTGACCTTGGGTAAGATCTATAATTCTATGATCTGTACTATGATAATTCTCTCAGAAATTTCCTCTCTTGGTGGTTCTACTCCCATGAGGCATGCTTTTGAGCTAATATAATTTTCCCCTTTGCTGGAAGAGTGAAAATTACTATAAATTTCACTAACTAGTTAAAAAAAAAAACCAAACCACCAACAAAAAACCCACAGCAGGAAACTTGCAAATTTCACCTTGATGCTGGGTGCAACAGACCAGAAAATGGAAAATTTATATGAAGAATTTGCCAAGGGTATCCCCCAAGTGTAGAGCACTTTTAGCAGTCTTTACATGCCCTTTGGAAAAGCCTAGGAATTCTTGAGTTTATTTGCTATTCAACTAACACACCTTCAACTACAAATCTATATAGGGCTTTTATACAGTATTTGTTTTTCAATTATGACTAATTGGTCTGCTCATAGTTTCTTGCACAACTAACATTCCACATGCTATCTCTCTCTTTCAAAGTGTTTCTTCTCAAATTCCACTTCCTCCATAAAGTCTTCCTCATTGACATAGTCAATATTCATTTCTTCTCCTCCCTAGTTGTGTAACCCTTAGAATTCTAATTCTGAAGGGGCAGGAAATTTAACAGTAACAATAGCACTTTAAGCATTTATATGGCACTTTATGGTTTGCAAAGTACTTTAGAAATATAATCTCATTTTATCCTTAAAACAACTCTGGAAGATAATCGGTGGTGTTAGTATTGCCATTTTACCCATGGGGAAGCTGAAACAGACTGAAGTTGTGTCTTGCCCAGTGTTAACATGGGTAGAGGGCAAGCAAGGAATCAGATTTGTGATTTCATTGGTACAAGGAATTTGAGGGTGAGGAAGATCCTTCCACTGATGATGGCTGGGACCTTCTCAGCAACTTATAATCTTAGTCATTCTGCCCATAAGATCATAGATCTAGAATCAAAAGGAATCTAAGAAGCCATCTAAAATAATATAACTAAATGAGAATAATAACTAAAATAATAATATAAAATAATAAAACTTCATTTTATTGATGAAGAAAGTTATTCTTTCTTAACTTCTTTCTATTTCTTAACTCTGGAGAGTTAACGTTACTTGCTCAGTCACTTAAACGTGTGATGTAAAACTCAAAAGAAAATTACAAATCAGCATTATTTATATTGTGTTGCATTTTAATTTTTAAAAAAACCATTTCCCAATTACATCTTAATCTTGTTTAGATTTCACTCACTGTGAGATTGACACCTTAAATTTAGGTCACAAGTAGTTGACATAAGATATGAACCCAGATCCATCATTCTTTTCACCACTTTTTCATTGTATCTCAGTCTTTCAATACAGATTTTCATCTTTAATATTATGAGCTGCATGCTTGCAGTTTAGGACATTGGTCTCATTATATTTGGGGGTACCATATGTATGTTTGCTCAGATTTCTGGGTCAGAGCACTAATGCTCATTATATCATGCACATCTCTGATGTGAGTTATGGGTAAAATAAAAGGTCATGAGAATTAAGAGTCCATTGTATATTTTTTGGTGTCGACCAGAACAACAATGGGCACATAGTTACACAATAAAGACTTGTTAAACAGAAGTCAATTACCAGAATATGAATCAAGTGATGAGAAAATATGCATTCTTTTGAACATGGATCCTCATGGACGTTAGGGTAACTACCACCACCTCCCATTTTCATTTCCCCCCATTCTTCTGGACTAAGCCCACCATGACAAAGGAGAGATTTGGATCCAAGAGATCTCCAAGGATATAACAGTCAAGACATCCTTCTCATTCTTTGCTAACTTAATGCCATGCCATTCTCGAGAGTATAGACATTCTCCACCTGTTACTCCTTTATTTTTTCTTTAGCTTTTTTTTTTCTAATTAACAAGCATTTATTTTTTCTCCTTCCTAACTCCCATTGAACAACAATAAAAAATAAAAATGAAACCTTGGTGTTAAATATACATAGTTAAGAAAAGTAAAAGAAAAGTAAAAGTAAAAAATGCATAGTTAAGAAATGCAAATAAGAAAAGTAAAAAATAAAAAAGTAAAAGTAAATATGCATAGTTAAGAAAAGTAAAAAAAAGTAAACGATTTCATGTTTTATCATTGTATTGTTCAAGAGTTCTCAAGGGTTTCAGAGTTGTCTGAACTACAGTCTCATGAGAAGTAAGAGGTGTTCATGGAAGGACATGACTCCAGTGTTGTGGGAATGGAGAGGATGGGAGAGTGGTCACTTCCCAATACTACAGTTTCCATCACCTATTTGGTCATTGTTATGACTGAAAATGAAAGAAAAAGAATGACTGGCTGCTGACACCTTGTTGCTGAGAGCAATAATGATGAAACTCTTGATCCTTCATTTCCTACTTTCTACTGACTCTCTCATTGAGTCTACTTTAAATATTTAATTCCTTTAATTAAAAAAGTCTATTACTTTTCTCTATTGAAGGCTTAAAAATAACTAATTTCTCTAAGATATCATTCAGTATAGATGGAGGGTATCCATGAGGGAAGGGCCACAAACATTTATTAAGTACCAACTATGAGCCAGGCACTAAATGGTCCTTACCATAGCCTTGGGAAGTAAGTGCAATTATAATCTCCATTTTATAGTTGAGGAACTTGAGGTAGACAGAGGTTAAGTAAGTTGCCCTGGTTGTCACATCACTAATTAGTTGTCTGAGGCTGGATTTGAACTCAGGTCTTCCTGACTCCAGGCCCAAACTTCTATCCACTGCACTAGCCACTCTCCTGAAGATGAGGGGAATCAAAAGAAGGAAAGGAGCAAAAACTGTGGTTGCCCAGATATTCATAGGAAAGAAGGAAATTCTCTTTTCAAAATCATTGAGGAGTTTCTTGACTGAGGACTCAAACCAAACCAAAGAAATGTTTATTGGAAGCCTTTTTTAACTCTTCCAAAGTAGAGATTGGAAATAAATCTAAACTATTCTCAGATTGTCCTGGGTAAAGAATGAACTGCTAAGCAGTATATTAGAAGAACCAAGGCAGGGTAGGGGAAGTGATGTCCCTCAGAAGTGATGAAAAACTCCTTACACCCATTTTTCCATTTTCTGGGAAAGTTCAAGAAAACCCTTCTTTGAGTCAGAATGAAGGCATTAACTAAGAAAAAATTACCCTCTCAGGAACCCCTGAAGGGAAGAGCTAGGAAAGAATGATTCTGTCATGTGAAAGTGGGGGAGGCATCCTAGTGGGAATAGTGCCCCTTCCAAATCAAACAAATATATACTCCAACCACTATTACATAAGGGAAATCTCCCTACCTTGGAGTTATTGAATGTGTTATCTTGGGAAGTAGGAAAGAGGTTCCCTCTCTTTGGAGACTTTCCTCTTTGGAAGATGCAAAGTCTAGGTAACCACTTGTTTAGATGAGGACGTTGGACTCCAGATACCCTCTGAAGTCTCTTTTAACTCTGAAATACTATGATTCAATGCTTATTAGAGTGACTTTCTAAGTGGACTCCAAGCCAAGCCACGAGTCTCTCTCTCACTATTCAGTCCATTCCACATGTCACAGTCAGAGTGATTTTCTTGAAGCATCCTTTCTTCATGCCATAATATATCATTCCCCAGCTCAGAAATCTTCAGTGATTCTACACTTCCTCTGGGATCAAATCCAAACTCTTTCCTCTGGAGTTTACGATTCTTTATAATCTAACCTTGACTATCTTTCCAGCCTTATCTGCTAACATCCCCAAAGTGAATTCTCTACTATGGCTGTATAAGTTTACTCTCTGACTCCTGACATTTCTTCCCATTCTTCCTTTAGAGCCTTTGCTCATAGAATTCTACCTGCTTGAAATGTCTGAAATTCCTTTACTTATGTACATTCGTTTCTTCAATCAATAACTTTTATTAAATATTTGACATTCTGAAATGACTTTGTATTTATTTAATCCATACCTTATATTTGTATATTTCCCATATTTGGGGAGCAGTACTGCATAATGATCAGTGTTCTGACTTCAGACTCAGAAGGTCTGAGTTCAAGTCTTATCCCTCTTGACACATTCTGGCAGTATGACCTTTGAAAATCAGTTAATATCTCAACTCTCTAAACAACCCTTTAACACTATGAGTTACATAGAAAGTAATACAGTGGAATTGTGCATTGGCTGTGGAAGGGAGTGAGGGGAGAGGAGGGATAGAACATGAATCCTGTAACCGTGGAAAAATGCTCTAAATTAATTAACTAATTAATTAAAAATTTTGAAATAAAAAAAAGAAAGTGATGAACTTCATTGATAGAAAGAATCACCTTATCTGGGAATTCCATGTATCAGTGAAATCAGAGGTCCAGTAATTATTGCTTTATCCATTATTTACATCTCTGGGGACATTATTTCCTTCATTTACCCCACTCCTCACCACATAGGCTCCTTGAGGGCAGGACTGTCTCACTTTTGCACTGGTATACCAGCACTTAGCATCTGGAACATAGTAGGGATTTAATAAGTGCTTGTTGATTTATTAGTTGGTTATAGACAGATTGATTAACAATAAATACAACGTCTTGTGCTAGATTATCCTACCTATCAAAATCCAACACATCAAGGCACAATTCAAATTCCATTTCTATGAAATCTACTTTGACTGCTACAGCAGGAATTGATCACTCCCTCCTCTGATCTTCTATTGTCTGAGTCATTCTTTTCACTCATATGCTCCTAGTATATTTATTTGTCATGGGTATCTCCTTACCTCCTCCCTGCCCTCCCCCCCAGCCTATGATATATCTATTGGTTGATGAAAACACTGTAGATAAATGATGGAAACCAAGAGACTCTGTCAGTCTACTGTTGTGAGCCAGATTATCTGGTCTTAAAACCCACTGTGTGGCAAATGCAGCAAAAGTGACTATTCCCCAGCCAATTTGATAAGTATATATTAAGCATATGCTATAATCTAGGGCTACAAAGAGAGGCAAAAAATCTGTCCCTATTTTCAAGGAGCTCACAGTCTAATGGAGGAGAAAACATGCAAACGACTATGTGCAAATAAAATATAATAGGATAAGTCAGAGATAATAAAGAGAGCTTCCCACAGTCAAAACCATAGCCAAAAAGTAACATTTCTGTGCAAATGTAGAGAGAAGTTATGGTTCTATTTTTGGAGACTTCTAATTCTTTTTCTCTCCTAGATTAATATCAGTTCAATTCAATGTCTTGATGCCTCTTTGACATAGTATCAACATTTTAGCATCACAGATTTAGAACTAGATAAGACCTTATAGATCATCTAGTTCAGGATCCTTAATCTCTTTTGTACCACAGACCCTTTGGCAATCTATAGATCCCTTTAAAGAATAATGTTTTAATGCTTGATCACATGGGTCAATGGGGATATGATTGGGGATGTAGACTCTACCAGTGATTCCTAAAGTGGGCACTACCGCCCCCTGGTGGGTGCTGCAGTGATCCAGGAGAGCGGTGATGGCCACAGGTGCATTTATTTTTTCTATTAATTGCTATTAAAATTTAAAAAAATTAATTTCCAGGGGGATAAGTAATATTTTTTCTGGAAACGGGGCGGTAGGCCAAAAAAGTTTGGGAACCACTGCATCTAAGCAATTACCCTAATGCAAATATTAATAATATGGAAAGAGGTCTTGATCAATGAATGACACATGTAAAACCCAGTGGAATTGCTTGTTGGCTATTGGGGGGGTGGGAAGAGGGGAGGGAAAGAACATGAATCATGTAACCATGGAAAAATATTCGAAATTAATTAATTAAATGAAAATTTTCAAATAAAAAATAAAGAATAATGTTTTTTAAATGAATGAAATAAAATATACAAGATTTCAAAGGAAATCAATTATATTGTAGGGCAGTTTTCAAAATATCTTGAAAAAGCAAGTTCACAGACCCCAGTTTAGTGTCTTCTAATTCTAATAAAGAAACTATGTCTCCAGAGTTGCAGTGACCTCCCTGAGACCATATATCTCTTAGGTGGCATTACCTGGGATTTGAACCCAGATCTTGTGACCCTAAAACCAGAGTTCCTTCTAACATCAGGGAAGATAGAACTCTCCACCAAGAAACACAGAACAGCTAATATCAACAGTCCTCACAAGAATATTTTAAGTCGATGCACATTATTCATATAAAAGCATTTTGAAAGGAGGGCTATTCATTGGACAGGTATAATCCTTTCAGCTAAGTACAGGAATTCAAAAGGAACCAGTTTCAAAAACAGATGCTCCCTCTCCTTGGCTCAGAGGCTGATTCAAGAATCCACCTCATGTTTGAGATCCATAAGGGAGTCATCCCTACAGCTCTGTCCCAGGAGCAATCATGTATCATAAAATAGCTTTGCAGACAACCAAAGATCCAGCAAAAATTTAGAGTGGACTCATGAAACTGAATGCTGATGCTACTTATTTTATCTGAATCAAAAAGAGTTGCATAACCCAGGGAGGGGAAAAAATG
Organism: Gracilinanus agilis; assembly: GCF_016433145.1. NCBI lineage: Eukaryota > Metazoa > Chordata > Mammalia > Didelphimorphia > Didelphidae > Gracilinanus > Gracilinanus agilis. The sequence goes on along the minus strand of NC_058133.1, from coordinate 321,208,990 downwards.
GTTACAAAGATTTTTTTAAAAGTAACGATTTTGGTTTTTTTTTGGCTGGTAAATATTTAGTTGTCTGCAAAGACATAAATGCATCATCCGCTGCTGAACCACTTAAATAATAGAATCGTCTTTCTTTTAACCACAGGGAGATGGAAAAAGGGAGAAATTAAAACTTCCAGGCTTCCAGATAATAAAACATCCATGCCAAGCTGGGGGAGCGAGTATAAATTCCTGTTTAAGCCCAATTGCTATCTCACCTGCAGGAGCCGCCCTATAAATCTCTCAGCTCACACATGAGACATGTTTCCTAAATTATTTCTCTCCAGTAGATTAAACAAAACTGATCAGACAGTACGACAGGCTTGTCAGGAGCAGAGGTGAGACAAATCACACTCTAAATGATCTCACAGGCCATGTGGAATGATGTATGTCCATTTCACTGTACCGGTGCTCCCGAGATCAAAGAGTTTCTTCCTGGCAGCAAGAAGAAATCAGTCCGTTCCGAGCAGCTTGCGACTCGGGTGACCGCCGGCAGGAGCTGTGGTCCACAAGAGAGGAGGGAGGTGACATTTTCCATCTAATTATTTATGCTCCATTTCAAATTCTAATAAAGATCAAAGGATGTTTGTGGGCATACAGAAAACGTAAGAACTCAGCTGAAGCTGAAGGAAAAGAAGATTTCTTCTGCCCTCCTCCCCCAGAGAAAAATGATAATATTTGTGGACACACGTACGCTATAGAGCCGGGGTTCTTAACGTGGCGGTCTGCGGACCCCAGCGGCCCATGGAAATACTTTAGGGGGACTTTGAACTTGGATGGGAAATACTAACTACATCTTTTATTTCGATATGATTGGTTTATCCAGTGTATTTTATTTGATGCTTTAAAACATTTTTTTTCTTTTGAATAGAGAGAATATAGATTAATGCCCATTCATTGAGTCCCTTAAGTAAACGGTTCCTCCCCCCCTAGTCTTTTAAAACGATCGTTTCCTCCTCGCGTAGACCCTTCTCTTCAACACAAAACCGCTTTTTCTATTGCTTTCTCTCTGGCACGTGCTAACCTCATTTCCTATCTCCCGCCCCGACCCTCTCTCTTCCTCTCCTTTTTGTATTTATAATCAAATGCTGTTGGGTTGATTTTTTGTTTCCGAGGCATCCATGCCCTTTGATTTATTACCGGCAATTAGTTCATATCTAGTTCATTATCATATTCCTGCAGGGTTAATGGAACTCCTTCTGCCCAGGCTAAGCCATGAATGTTTTGTGAAAGGTTCCCTTTCCGAGACTTTGAAATTGAATGTGAAAACAAGCTTACCTATTTTATTCACTTACTTAGCACGCTTGAATACTTGGTTAAAGGCTACAGGATTTATTGAGTCCAGATTTGTTTTTTTCCTCAGTACATATATTACCTGAAATGCCAGTCTGCATCCGATTTAATAGATGCCAATCTTAACATTTTTAAATAATAATATTTAATTATATGATTCTATCTATAAATAATATGCAATATTATTTATATATACAATAAAATAATATACATATAAAGAAATATAAAAGAAATAATGTAAAAGAAAAGAAATAAATCTTTTCTCTTTTTCTAGGTAGATGGCTTGTCTCTGTCTGAAGCATTCCTAATCTAGGGATGAGGTGGGGGTGGGGGAACCTGGGCAATTATGTAATCACTTGAAAGATCACTTAAAATCATTTAGTTAATTAAGGTATTTTCCCTTATTGTTCTCAGGTAGGACTTTAATGGTTTGATATGAGTGAATAATATTTATAGATTAATATTTGCAGCAGAATCCTCTAACAAATTTCCAGCAAGGACTTCAATACAAATCCTCCTAATTATGAGGCAATCTGCTTCTGTTTTTATGTGCATGGAAGTGTACAGCATGCTGATGTAGCTCAATATTAAAAACATTTTCACTTAAATAATTAGCAGTTAGTCCAGCCATAAAAACCCCAATATACCAGAAATAGCTGCATTCAGTTTTTCCCCCAGATGGTGCCTTCTGTGCTAACAGTGCTAACAAACGTTGTAAAAACAAACATTACGGTGTAGAGAAGTCATTTAAGAATGCCCTCCCCCAATCTTCAGCTGGAAACACAATAAAATGTTGACCTGTCAAGGGTTTTTACAATGTTAAATTGTGAATCTTATTTGTAAAATGAGGATAATAATTTCAATGGACCATACCTCACAAGATTGTTGTGAGGATCAAATGAGGTAATGAATGCAAAGCACTTTGCAAAGTAATTGTTATTGTTATTGTTGTTATTATTATTATTATTGAAGCTTGGTGCCTCCCTGATTTTTTCCTTGTAACTTCTCTCTTTGTTCTTTTGTATGAGCCAGCCACTCCACTCATAGATGCTATATTCTCATTTGTAAAAGATTATAAACAATTTGGAGAAAAGCGTGTTGAATTTGACAAATGCTAGACATAGCATTTGGAGCATTTATTTGCTGTAGGAAAGCTCACATTAATATCCATTCCAATATCATTGTTATTGTTCAATTGTTTCAGTTCTACTGTAGTCTTTGTGACCCCATTTGGGGTTTTCTTGGCAAAGATACTGGAGCGATTTGCCACTTAGTTTTCCAGCTCATTTTACAGATGAGGAAATTGAGACAGATGAAGCCCAGGGTCATTAGTAAGTGTCTGAGGTTGAATTTGAACACAGGTCTTCCTGACCCCAGCACTCTATCTGTTTGGCCACCTTGCTGCCCTTATGTCCAATGTCATTATAAACAACAAAAGGAAGAATCAGAGACCTCCTTCTGTGTTGACCATAATAAATTATTCCATTTCTAGCTGCCTGGCCATTGGTCAGCTTTAGGCGACAGGATTCTCTCATTCAGGTTGTATATGAGAATACTTTCTGAGAATGAGAGAAGAGACTGGAAAACAATTAAAATTTGCCCACAACTTGTTCTCACAAGTCCAGCTTTTAAAGTTTCCTAACAACTGGCAAGATTCTGCGTATGTCCCCAAAGTTTTCTTATTGCCAGAACCATAAGTAGGAGGGCATGACCCATGCTTTGCCCCAGAGCATCACATTTAGAGAAGGTGATACCAGCTCTTGGAGTTCTCCAGTCAGTATAGCTTAGCATCTAGTTAGCAGGATTAATGAGTTAAAATGGGAAACTACCAATGGTATTCTGGAACCACATCCTTTCCCCACTCCAATTGAATTTGTTTTTTAAAAAGCTGAATAAAAGAGCATAGTTTTCACTGCTTGGGGTTGGTAGAGATTTCCTGGAGGCACAAAAATGGCCCTTCAAGGCTTTACTTATTGGGCTTTTTATTAGATTAGGAAATAAGATAGGAAAAGAGTAAAGGGCAGAGCCAGCCATTTGTTTAGTGAAGTGAGGGAGAGGATAGGGCACCAGGTCTTTGCCCAAGCACCTTAGAAACACCTCAAAAAGCAGAGACAGGGATTGGATATGGAAGACTACCATATTGGCTAATTAAGTGACACTCTCCAAGAATCAACTGAGGCCCACTGAAGAGTAAGTCTTAGCTAGCAGAGAACCAATCTTGGTGATTAAGACCCTCATTCTGGGTCCTATGCTTTAAGTTAGTATTTCATTCTAAAGGAACATTTGAGAGACTGTGAATAAAATTCAAACATGATAGAATCATAGATCTAGTATTGGAAAGGATAATAGAGGTCATCCAAATCCTCCTTCTACAGATAAGGACTCTGAGACCCAGAATGATGAGATTACTTGCCCAAGCTCCCACCAGTAGTAGTTAAGGAGCAAAACTGGAATTTGAACTCATATTCTTTGGTTCTGAGTTCAATGCTTTTTCTACCAGATTATAAAAATTAAGTTATTCATTCATTTGCAAATACTACTCGAATTTTATTCATATAAAACCACGCAATTTGTTAATAAAGATATTTGTCAAGTTAAGAAAATATGGTTTCTTTTGGGTCTCCTAGGGAGAAATCATGGAGAAATTTTCTAAGACTTCTCAACTAAAAATGCTAATTCACTATAATTATGATCACCATCTACTGGCAAATCTAGGCAACTGTTTCCATTTTGTTCTTTCCATATGGCTTATGATTTTAATAGTAATAATTCACACATCTATTTCTTGAAGCTTTAGTGTTTTCCTCCCAATAACCCTATAGTAGACGAGTGCTATGAATATTATTATCCCCACTTTATAGCTGAGAAAACTGAGACATGAGAAATAAAACCATTTGTCCATGATTACCTGGCTAGTAAATATCTAGAGCCAGGATCTAGAACTAGATCCTTGACTTTAGGTGTTCTTGATTAATTCCACAGCTTGTATTATATTCCACATATATTTCCACAGCTATAATTCCATGTCTTCTCTCTCTTTCACATAACCATAGGAAGCAGTCTTATGTATGATTATGGTAACTAAAACAAAACAAATTGACTGCAATTGTTAATCTGGGTTTGTCAAACTTTCCATAGAGAATGGAACAGCAGTAGTCTATCTCAAATAGCAGCTGATTTCTTTGGACTCCTTAATGACTTAAAAAAAAACACAAATTAACATTGATCTATTATGTACTGTATTTTTTGGTTAACATTTATTTTTATTTTTATATATAACATAATATAATACATAACATAACAATAATATAATATATGTGGTTTGTTACAAGTATGTAATAAATTAAAATAAACATGCTTATCCAAGTGAAACAAATTCTCACATTAGCTATGTCCAAAAAGCTGCCATATTCTTTTTTTCCATCCTCCTTCCTATCTCTCTCCACTCCCCAAGAAAACAAGTAATATGATATTGGTTGTACATATATTATCATATAATACATATTTCTCTGTCATATTGTGAAACAAGACAGATATTGCTTACACTAAAGAAAAATTCATGAAGAAAATAAAGTGAAGAGCGGTATGCTTCAATCTGTGTTTCATCTGCTCCTTCTAGGGTCGTGGATATCCTTTTTTCTCCATGAGTTTCCTGGAGTTATCCTGGATTCTTGACTTATGGATAATAGTTAAGTCATTTATATACATTACTGTTGTTATTGTGTACAGCATTCTCTTGGTTCTGCTCCCTTTGCTTTGTATCACTTTATATAAATCTTTCCAGGTTTTTTGCAGATCATCTAGTTTGTCATTTCTTATGGCACTATGGTATTCCAATTCTCCAACTGATGGACATCCCTTCAGTTTCTAGGTCTTTGCCATCACAAAAAGCTGCTATAAATATTTTAGAATATATGGTTTCTTTTCCTTTTATACTGATCACCTTTGAAAATAAACCTGGCATTATTAGGTCAAAATGAATACACAGATTTATAACTCTTAGAGTATAAATCCAGATTGCTCTCCAAAATGGTTGGATCAGTTCACAGTTCTACCAATGATGTTTTAGTGTCCCTATTTTTCCATATCCCTTCCAACATCTGTCTTTTTGCTCTTAGCCAATCTGTTGGGTGTGAAATAGGTAACGTTTCTAGAGAGATGTGAGATGATACAACCCACCTAGGAACCTTCCCAGGGCCAGTGAAGCACAAACTTTAATATAGTAAAATCAAGTTTATTAATGTTAGACAAATAATAAATACAGTCCTAAATCTATCCAGCTATATCTTCTTCCAATCTCTGAGATCCTCACAGATCTGTCTTCTGGTCTTCTCTATTCTTTCTTATATCTCCCTGCTCTTATCTAATCCCCCCCAAAAAGCTGTCCGACTCTAAACTACTCTAATTACTATGGATTAACAAAAAGAGGAAAAAGGAAAGGACTCACAGGTGAATTTGAGCCCTTAATCAAAGCCTGGGGTTGGCTGCACTATATAACCCAAAGTCCCAGAAGACAATCTTTGGATTACCTTGGCCCAAGAGGATTTCTGGCAGAAAGATCACTGGCAGATGATCTCTGAACCTCAGGGGAAACAGTTTTCTCCAAAGCAGATTCTCAGTCAAGGAGTCAATAATCTCTCCCCGAAATTATGACTACCTAGGGAAAGTCTCTCAGAGCAAAACCTCCTTCCTCCAGCTCAGTGGAAACAGGCAGAGAGCAATGACAGTTAATAGTTCAAAACTCCCACAATCCTTCTCTCCTTCTCAGAATCCTCTCCCAGGGCTTGTATCCAAATTCCCCTCTTTTCCTCTTAAAGAAGCTAATCCCTGAAATTTACTCTATCCCTTGCCTACTTCCTACAGGTGTATAATGATATCTCAGAGTTGTTTTGATTTGAATTGCTTTAGGTAATAATGATTTAGAGCATTTTTTCATAGTTACATATAAATCTTTGATTTTTCCATCCAAAAACTATCTGTTCATATTTTTTTACCATTTAGCAATTGGGGAACAGTTCATATTCCTATATATTTGAAAAAGCTTTATGTTTTAGATATGAGAATTTTATCTGAAAAAACTATAAATTTCCCCCCAACTTATTGCTTTCCCTCTTATCTTGACTACATTAATTTTATTTGTACAAAATCTTTGAAATTTAATGTATTCAAATTATTCATTTTACACTTCGCAATGTTTTCTACTTCTTGTTTATTCATAAATTATTTTCCTTTCCACAAATCTGATAAGTATTATGTTCCCTGTTCTAATTTGCTTATATCTTCTTTTATGCTTAGATCATCTACCCATTTTGATCTTATCTTCTTAAACGGTCTATATCTATTTTCTGCCAAACTGCTTTGCAGTTTTCCAACAATTTTTACAAAAGAGTGAATTTTTATTCCAAAAACATTGCCAAATACAAGGTTACTATAATATTTTATGACTACTTATGTCTATTCTGTTCCACCAATGCACTTTTCTATTTCTTAGCTAGTACAGGTAGTTTTGATAATTACTACTATTTCTATTATAGTTTGAAATATGGCTTATTAGACCTCCTTCCTTAACATTGTTTTTCATTATTTCCTTCAATATTCTTGACCTTTTGTTTTTATAAATGTATTTTGTTGTTATTTTTTTCCTAGTTCAGTTTTTTATGATTTAATTAGGATTGCATTGGATAAGTAGATTAGTTTAGGCAGGATTGCCATTTTAATTATATATCTATATATATCTATCTCTGCCTACTCGTGAAGAATTAATATTTCTCCAATTTAAAATATGACTTTATTTGTATAAAAAGGGTTTTTTAATTATGTTCATATAGCTTCTGAATTTGTTTTGGAAGATATATTCCTAGGCTTTTTATTCTATCTGTGGTTGATTAAAATGAGCTATCTTTTATTATATCTTCTTGTAAGACATTGTTAGTAATATATAGAAATGCTGATATGATTTAGGTGGGTTTATTTTATATCATTGTATTTTGATAAAATGATTAGGTGCCATATTTAAAATTTTTACTTTGTCATATGTTTCCAATTTATATTTTAATCTAATTCAGGGTATAGTTGGAAGATCTGTTTGGGCCCAGGCAGTGAGTTCAATACCTATGAATCTAATCCCTTTATTTTAGAGATGAGGAAAATAAAGCCCAAGGAGGTGAGACCACTTGCCCAAAGTCACACAGGTAATAAGTGCCAAAGGATTTGAACATAGCTATTGAGTCTAGAACCAGAATTCTATCAATTATACCACTCTGTTTCCTAGTTCTGTCACATCATTTTTTAGAATCTTAGCCTAGGAAAGATAAAGAGACTTAAATTTATGAAGGTTTTTAATGGAAGACTGAAATGTGGTTTAAAGAGCACTAGATGAGTTGACAAGAAGACTTAGCAGTGCCATGGACCAGTTATGCAACCTCAGACAAATCATTTAACCTTTCTTAGGCTTATTTTTAAAATGAAGAGGCTGAATAAAATGATCTTGAAGGACATTTAAAATTCTAATCCAATGATGCTATCCAGGAAGTTGAGAGTGAACAATATGGACACACTGGATAATATGGAAGTTGGTGAAGGCTGAATGAAGGATCATAGAAAGATTTGCTAATCAGAGCTTTATGAGAATCTAAGAAATCTGATGCTTACAAAGGTTAATGAGCAATTTTCAAAGAGTATAAGAAGCTACTATTGTACTTTCATCCTCCTTCCTAGCCAGATGTCATTCTTGATGTGCCCTGCAGATTCTAGCCCACCCATATCTATCTGATCAGACTCTGCTCTTCATAGCCCCAACTATTCATTTTGTCTCATGGATTGCACCACCAAATATGCCCTGAGTATTACATTGTATGAAAAGTGCTCCCAAATCAACTTTAAAAGACAAATTCAGCTGTGTGTGAGGAGAGAAACCTGGGGAAAGATCTTAGACCTCAGGGCTCAGTGCCTTGTTGAGAGAAAAGCAACATAGGACTTTCTGTTATGAATTCTGTTATAGGGCTACCTATGGAGGATGGATTAGGATAATGCTGGATCTGAGAGGAGCTCACTTTTGGTGTGGTCCCCTAAGGAAAAACTTGGACCAGCTAGTTCCTTCCTAGTTTAATTATTGTTGATAACTAGATGATAAGCTTAGCTTTTAATCTGCTGGAGTACAAGTGTTGTCAGGGATATATACATTTTTGTGTCCTGGAACAATGCCCATAGTTATGGCTATGCTGCCCTGGTAGGAAGAACCTAAGAAAATTCCAAGATTTACATGACATAGATCTTGTAGGACATATAGTACAGGTGGTGTTATGATCCCATTTTATAGATGTGGAAACAAAGGTTCATAAATATTTAAGTGACCTGGAGACTCAGAGCTAACAAGTTTGAGAGCTAGAATTTTAATCTAGTTTTCTTTGTTTGTCATCCACTATATTATACTGTTTTGACGTGACTTACCTAACTGGATTTATGACCTCTAATAACTTTAAACTGTGTGCTTACTGATTTGAATCTGTGACTTCTTGCTTCTTTTGACTTCAGAGAACTGCAAATTGACCTGCTAGTGTCTACTTCACCTGATGACTACATACTCCACTGAAGTCTCAGGACTTATATAAGAAAGATTTGGAGATTATTTTGGACAGGATTATGGGAAGATGGCAGAGTAGGATGTGAGATTGCTGCACCCTCCAAACTCCCTCACAAATAATCAGAAATAACTCCACAGAATCAGTGCTAAAAGTTACAAAAATAGAAGAGTCAGGAGTGAGGCAGAGCAAGTAGAGATAACTCTGGCCTCAGAATGGCCTGATGCAAGTATCCTGGAGTGAGCATTGAGGAATTGGCAGGCTATAGATCCTAGGGGTGGGTAGGAAGCCTTGCCTTGTCTATTTGGCTTGGAAGTCTGTATCCTATTGGCAGATACCAGTGGAGTCTTCAGGCTGCAGGGCTTAAGTAGTACAAAGAACCCAATTATAGATATCTATTATCTGGACAGAGAAGAACTGAATTTGAAATCATAAGACAGCAAAATTAAAATATGTACTTCTAAAAGAGCAAAGAAAAATATAAAATGCTTAAAAGCCCAGAAGAGTTTTTGGTGAAGCTTAAAAAAGACTTCTAACATTAAATGAAAGAAGTTGAAGAAAAATTAAAAGAAAAATAAGAGCACTGCAAGAAAATCAAGAAAATTACAAAAGAAAGATCATTTAATTGGGAAAAAATCCAAAAATTCATGGACGAATATAATTCATTAAGAATTAGAACTGGACAAGGGGAAGCAAATGACTTCCTAAGACAAAGGAAATAAAAAAGAATGAAATAATGGAAAAATGGGAAATATTACAAAAAAACTGACTTGGAAAATAGGGAAAGGAAAGACAACATAAGAATTGTCAGACTGCCAGAAAGTTATGATAAAAAAGAATTTAGATGTCATAGTCCAAGAAATCATTAAAGAAAATTTCACAGAAATTCTTGAACTAGAGGGTAAAATAGAAACTGAAAGAATCTATTGATCACCACCACAGAGAGATCCCAAGATGAAAATGCACAGGAACATCTTTACTAAGCTCTGTAACTCCCAGATTAAGGTGGAAATACTACAAGCAACAGGAAAAAAATAATTTAAATACTGTGGAGTTACAGTAAGAATAACACAAGATGTAGCAGCTTCAACTTTAAAAGAACATAAAGCATGGAACACAGAATTTTAAAGAACAAAGGATATAGGTTTACAACCAAGAATAATATACTCAGTAAAGCTGAGAATAATTATACGAGGGAAAAATGTATATTTAGTGAATGAAAGAAGTTTCAACTATTCTTGAAGAAAAAAATAGAACTTAGCAGAAAATTCAGTCTTTAAGTATCATAAGAAGGTAAAAATAAAAGATCAATTATAAGTGGAATACAGGGAAAACCCTGTATTGTTGACATCAATGACCAGTCAAGTGGTTTGGAACTTTGGCCCCTTCTCACTGCCTCCTGCATTCCATGGCATATTTGTGTCAGAAATCCATTCCTTCAATAGAGGATTTGAGGTTAAGTTGAATATAATGAAATGAGCTAAAAATAACAATAAAGTAGAATAAGAAGTAAAAAAGAACAATTATCTCATATAAAAGAGGTATGAGTGGAATAACTGTCACAGAAAAAGGGAAAAAGGGATGGAGGGCTAGTAGTACTAAAACATTATCCTTATCAGGTTTGGGTTAAAGAGGAAACAACATATACAACTAGAAGAAGAAAAGTCTTCTTAACATACAGAGAAAAAGGAGTGTGAGAGAATAGGATAAGGAAGAGACTTAGCCCGCTCAAGGGACTAAGGGAAGAAAACATAGATTAAGAGAAAAGACTACAAGAAAAGGGAGGGATTCATAGAAGGGAGTACATATCAAGAAATAGGAGGGAAAAGTAAGGGCATAAGAAAGGGTCTTTCAGGATGAGATAAGGGAAGAATTTTGAAAAGAGAATTTATATCAAGGAATAAAAGGGCATAATAGGGGGATAAGGGATTGACTTTTGGAAGGGGGTATAACAAGAACAAGGATGTAAGAGTAAAAAGACAAGGGAAGGACTCTTAGGAGGGTGGATTGATCTAGAACTAGGAGGCAAGGGGAAAGGATAAGGGGAGGGGTTTTAAGAAGGGGCATGAATTGGAGAGATAGTAGACAGAAGAAATGAGACATCTGAGAGAAAGGAGGAGAAGGACTAGTGAAGAAGACAGAATAGAAGAAAATACATAACTGGTCACTATAACTTTGAATGTGAATGGGAAGAATTCACCCATAAAATAGAGATGGATAGCAGAATGGATCAAAAATCAAAACTTGACAATATGCTGTTTACAAGAAATACACATAAAAATGAAAGACACATATAGATTAAAAATAAAGGGCTGGTGCAGAATATACAATGCCTCAGCTGATTAAAAAAAAGCAGGGGAAGCAATCATGTTCTCTGACAAAGTTGAAGTTAAAATATAAATAATCAAAAGAGATAAACAGAAAAATGATTATATCAAATGGTATCATAAAAAATGAATCATTAACATTATTAAATCTATATGCACAAAGTGTTATAACATCCAAATTTGTTAAGGTAAAGTTAAATGAGTTACAGATGGAAATAGATAACAAAATGATAAAAGTGGAAGATTTTAATTTTCCCCTCTCAGAACTAGATAAATCTAACCAAAAAAAAAGAAAAAAGAAAAAAGAAAGAAGTCAGAAACATGAATAGAATCTTAGATAAGTTAAATATGATAGACATCCTGAGAGAAATAAATGGGAATAGAAAGTATACCTTCTAAGTAGTATATGATACCTTTACAAAAACTGACCTTATATTAACACACAAAAACATTATACTTAGAGAAAAGTAGAAATATTAAATGTGTCCTGTTCAGAACACAATACAATAAAAATTATATATAATAAGGGACTATAGAAATACAAAGTAAAAACTAATTGGAGACTAAATAACAATTCTTAAAGAATGAGTGGGTTAAAGAACAAATCATAAAAACAATAAACAATTTCATTAAAGAGAATGTTAATAATGAGACAACATACCAAAAGCTGTGTGATATAGCAAAAACTGTAGAGGAAAACTTAGAGTTCCAAATGTTTATATTAATAAAACAGAGAAAGAAAAGATCGATTATCTGGGAATGCAATTTTAAAAACTAGAAAATGAACACATTTTAAAATTCTAACTAAACACTCAATTAGAAATCCTAAAAATTAAAAGCAAGATCAATAAAACTGAATGTAAGAAAACCATGAACTAATAAATAAATCTAGGAGTTGGCTTTATGAAAAAAAAAACACAAAAAAATAGATGAATTATTTTTGAAAAAAGAGAGAAGGAAACCAAATCACTAGCTTTAAAGGGGTGTTATGATTATATTTGAACTTGATATCTATTTTGGCCAGTTGATTGTCGATTGGTATTGATTAGGAGTTATAGATTTCACTAAAACTATTAGGGCCTAGCTAGTTCTGGCGGTAGATGAAACAGGCTGGAGACAGATTACTACAAAACTTATTTATTGATAATTATGAGAAGTATTTCTAACTGAACCCCCAGACCCCTCCATCCCTCATGGGACTTTTTTCCTGCCTGATGAAAATCAGGCCTAACTTGACTCCCTTTCTAACTAATAAATACAGAATCTATCTTACTAAGATAATCTACTTATAAATCTTCTTCAACTTCTTCACTTCTGTATTAGATATTCACAGATTGAAGGAAACTGTATGTCTGCCCAGCCTCAGAGATTCACTCCCGACAGGTTTCGCAGATGCTGCTCTCTGCTGCTCCCTGTGGTATTACAGGGAACAGCCTCAGCCACTCTATTTCAGTTGAATTTCCCTCACAATCTTCTCAGATATAAAGATATTTTCCAAAGCTATCTACCACCAAATCTTTCAAGATTGATAAGAGCCAACTCCCTAGATCAGTGATGGGCAAACTTTTTAAAGAGGGGGCCAAAAGAAAGGAAATGCTCATCTGTCAGTCTGTTACTAAGGTAACTCTTTCGAAGTTTCATTGTATTATATCCTATCATTGTATTCATCGGATTAGGAATAATTTCAAGTGGCCAGAAAGAACATTTTAGGGGGCTGCATCTGGCCTGCTGGCCTTGGTTTGCCCATCACTGCCCTAGACGCCTAATCCCACAAGGAAGCTCCAGAGAGAGAAATCCATTTATCAATGGACCTTTGATAGGGGTTTCTGGGAATTCTTCTTAAGGAACCCTCTGGACATCCTTCTCTCTCTTTTAAGGTAATCTCAAACTCTTTCCCTAAACTAGAAACTTATCCTCCAAGCATAACCTTTTTCTTTAATTAATCTAATTAACTAATTAATAACTAATTTATTCTTACAGGGGAAAGGGTGAATATACTACCAATGAAGAAGAAATTAAAGCAATTATTAGGAATTATTTTACTCAATTATATGCCAAAAAAATAACAATGTAAGTGAAATGGAAGAATGCTTACAAAAATATAAACTGCTTAGACCAGGCAAACTACAGCCTGCAGGTCAGATGTGGCTCCCTGAAATATTCTATCCAGAGGTGGGACATTATTCCTAATCTGACGAATACAATGAGTAGGATACAATACAATGAAACTTGGAAAGAGTTGCCTTAGAAACAGACTGACAGATGAGCATTTCTTTTCCTTTGGCCCCCTCTTTAAAAAGTTTACCCTTCACTGGCTTAGACCATCAGAAGAGGAAACAGAATATCTAAAGTCTGTTTTAGAAAAAAGAAATTAAAGAGGCCATAAATGAACTTCCTAAAAAAAAAAAAAAAGGACCAGTTCCAGATGGATTTACAAGTGAATTCCAACAAACACTTAGAGATAAATAATTCTAATACTAAATTGATTATTTGAAATACAGTCATCCCTTGCTTTATCGTGGTTCACTTATTGTGGTTTCATTGTATCATGGTTTTTTTTTTTTTTAAATCTGATTCTGTATCACGAAGTTTTCACTATATCATGGAATTTTGCTGATGAATACTGTACTGTACACAATGGAAATGTAGTACTCCACTTCCGCTTGCGCAAATTTGCTAACATGAGATTGTACGCTGCACACTTCTGACTGATGGAATGAAAGGCTCCCAACCACCGCACTGTGTTCTGCATCCTGGGCGCTGACTGGCTCAGTGACTGCAGGTTAATATGAGTGTGGAAAAGGTTTATAGGAGAGTGATGTAAGGGAGAATAAGAAACCAGGGCTTTGCAACTTTGCAAACGTAGCAAAAGTACCGGTTTGCACAAGGGTCTGGTCACACGCGCAGAACTGAAAGAGTGAATTCTGAAATCTGGGGAAGGGATAAAACCAAAGACAGGTAGACCATTGAGGGTTCGTTGTTCCTGTTCCGCCAGGAGAGAGGAGAGTTCACTTCCTGTGGAAGTTTGTTTATGCCTGAAGGAGGGGACTTATCTTTCCTCATACCTGGAAGTTCCTGTGGTTCAACTATTGAGAAGATTGCTGACATCCGTTCCATCAGTGTTTCCAGTTGCCATTTCCCAGATATTTTGTGAGCTCCTGATTCCTAAGAAGTTTTCTGACTGAGTGTGAGTGAGAGCCAGGCCCATGATAAACTCTGTCTTTGCAAAGAGGCTTACAGCCATCTTGGCCTCTGAAGAAGAGACTGAGATCATCTAGATTTCAACTGTCTACTCTGACGAACTTCTACTGTTTCTTCAATTTATTTTGAGGACCAGAAGATTAGGGCAGATTATATAGAAGGGGGAATTTAGTTAGGGAGAGTAGGGTTTTAAGGAGCTTGAGGTTCCGTTAGGAATCTGTAGAAGCTGGGTGGAGAATCTAGATATTAGAGTTAGGGACTCCTTTTTCCTGATCCTCCATCATTTCTTTTAATTTATTATAAATAAAACTAGTTTACTTTTTTATAAAAAAAGAGTCAGATAGTGTTTTGGCCTAAGAGTTGACTCTCAGGCCTACCAGGCCTGGAGAGTGAGTTCCTCTTGTGATATTGGAAATTTGGAGGCCCTTGAACTAATTTTGAGGTCCGGGACCTAAACTTCCTGTGGACATTTAGATCTCTTTCGAACTACATTTCCCATGATTCCTCTTGCATGATCATATATACAGGAAGTGTAATAACATAAGGAGAAGAATAAAAGGAAGTGCCTGAAAGGGCACGCCCTCTTTTTCTAGTTGAAGCAGCTTGGTGGGCAGAGGTAATGGTGTGACTTTTGAACTAACTCAACAGGCACATGGCTTCATTTTTCTGAATGCTTTCAATAAACCCTTTGAAACCATGATATTTTTAATTTTATCATTCTATGTTAATTTTATTTCTTACACTCTGAATATAAATACCAACAATTCTACAAACCCCATTGAGTCATAAGACTTCCTTATTTCAGTGGGAAGAGTTTATGAAGCCTTAAAATATATATAAATAATAAAATAAATATACTGCTACTTTGCAGATTTTCACCTATTGTGGGGGTCTCTGGAAAGTAACTCCCATGATAGATGAGGGATTACTGTAATTTGTAAGGAAGGAATTTTAAAGTAATAAAAGTCATATGATTATATCAATAGATACAAGAAAAGCCTCTGATAAAATATAATACCCATTTCTATTTTTAAAAAATCACTGGAATGCATGGGTATAAAAGAAGTTTTTCTTAAAATGAAGGGAGACATCTACCTAAAACTATCAGCAAGTAATATTTGTAAGAGAGATAAGCTAGACACCTTCTTAATAAGATTGGAAGTAAAACCAAGATGTCCACTGTCACCAATATTATTTAATACAGTATTAGAAATGCTAGAAGTAACAATGAGAAGAAAAAAATAGAAGGAATCAGAATTAACAAAGAGGTAATGAAGCTATCTCTGTTTGTAAACAATATGATGATATATGTGGAAAATTCTAGAAATTCAACTAAAAGTTAAAACAGCCTATAATTTTAGTAAAGTAGCAGGATATAATGCACATAAATCATCAGCATTTTAAAATATATCACTAACAAAGTTGTAAGAAGGGATAGAAAGAAATGCTCCATTTAAAATAATCACAGATAGAATAAAATACCTAGGAGGAGACCTTACAATACAAACCTAGGAACTACATGAACTTGAGTATTGAACAATTTTTACACAAATAAAGTCAGGCCTAAATTATTAGGAAAACATTCATTGTTCCTGAATTGGCAGAACCAATGTAATTAAAATGACAATCCTACCTAAAATAATCTACTTATTCAATGCCATTCCAATAAAATTCTCAAAATATTATTTTATTGAGCAAGAAAAGATAATAAAAAATTCATTGGAAGAACAAAATATGAGGAATAGCAAAAAAAAATCAATGGGAAAAATGTAAAGGAAGGAGGTCTAGCAGTATCAGATTTTAAATTGTATTACAAAGCAGTAATGATCAAAACTATCTGGTGCTAGCTAAAAAATAGAAAGGTAGATCAATGGAATAGAACACATATACAACAAACAGAAGTAAAAGACTATAGTAACCTTGTATTTGACAAAAGCATAGATCTGAATTTTGGGGATAAGAAATCATTATTGGTAAAAATTTTTGGGACAACTAGAAAATAGTTTGGCAGAAACTAGATATAGACCAATATCTTACACCATTCACTAAGATATGATCAAAATAGATACATGATCTAGACATAAAAGAAGATGCCACAAGTGAGTTGGAAGAACTGGGAACACATTACCTACCAAATTTATAGATAATTTATGAGTCAATAAGAAATGGAAAGAATTGTGAGATGTAAAATGGATAATTTTGAGTACATTAAATTGTAAAGGTTTTGTGCAAATAAACAAATGTTGCCAAGATTAGAAGGAAAGTAGAAAATTAGGGGAAATTTTTCATAGACAATCTCTTGGATGGAGATCTCATGTGAAATATATAGAAAACTTTGTCAAATTAATGGGGAAAAAGCCATCTTCCAGTTGATAAATTATATGAAGATAGTTTTTGGATGAATAAATCAAACCCATCTATAGGTACATGAAAAAATGCTGTAAATCACTATTGATTAGGGAAATGCAAATCAAAACAATTCTGAGGTATCATCTCACACTTACTAGATAGGTTAAAATAGCATATGTTGAAGGGGATGTGGAAAAATGGGAACACTACTACACTGTTGATGGATCTGTGAACTGATCCAACCATTTTGGAGAGCAATTTGTAATTGCTTTCAGAGAGTTATAAAACTGTATTTATCCTTAGACCCAGCAATTCAAGGAGATTGGAGGGAAAGTGAAGGAATGTATATTTTTTCAAAATATTTATAGCAGCTGTCTTTGTGGTGACAAAAGAACTGAAAATTGAGGGGATGCCCAGCAATTGAGGAACAGTTAAACAAGTATGATTATAAAGAAATACTACTGTGCTCTAAGAAACGATGATCATATTAAATTTTTAAAAACTTGGAAAGAACTCCATGAGATAATGAAGAATGAAATGAGTAGAACCAAGAGAACATTACATACAGATAAGAATTTAATATTTGAAGAATAATTTGTGAATGTTCACCTCCAGAGAGTGAACTGAGAAGTAGAAACAGGAAAAACAAAATCTATATTTTTTTTTGGCGATAGCTTCTATGGTGTAGGAGGAGTGAAAAAATAAATAATACTTTTAAAAATTATTGCCATTAGGGTAATATGATAAATGAAATTCTTCTACTCCCAAAATGGATAATTGCTGTTACAAAGAATTGATTTTGATTAAATTGGATCACTGCTAGTTTTTAAAGAGAAAACTGTAGTTAGATTAGCTATGAAAGGATTTTAAAAGATGTTAGTATTGGAGGGGGAATAAAAAGGGTATATAGGGGGCAGGGAGAGAAATAAAATGCATCAGATCCTATTAGGTGCAAAGAGTTGCTATCTTTGAGCAGTTTCCTCATGTGCAATCTCCTCCTTCAGAACTCAGCTTAAATTCTACCTTCTACGTGAGGACTTTCCTGTCCTCTCAGGTCTTAGTGCCTCTCTCTGCCCCCACCTGTGCCACCTTGAATATTTTATATATACTTATATTCTTATAAGCTGCCTTTCCTGATAAAATGTAAGCTCTCTGAGGGCAGGGACTGTTTCATTTATGTTTTGGTATTCTCAGCGCCTATCACAGTGTCTGGAACATAGACATTTAATTGATTTATTGATTAACTAAGATTCTATGCAGTTCTAAATTTGATTTTTCTAGGATTTTTAAGATTATCAGAATCACAAGCTGAGTCATAGCTTCAACCTATGTCTCCTGACTCTGCCCAGTTGTACTCTGGGAATCTAGTCACTAGAATAGAGTCTAAAAGTTTTGCCAATTTTTTATTTCTTCTGATAAGAGTAGCTCCTTTTCTCCTTATTTATCTCAATAGTTACTTCTCCATCATTCCCAACCCAGATTCTAGTAATTGATGTTATAATCTTTTATATGTTATTTATAACAAAATTTAGACTTCAAAGGTATTTTACACATATAGAGCCTTATTATTTTTATCCCTATTTATACAGATGAATCTAAAGTACACAGAAAGTAAGTGACTTGTCCATGGCCACATAGCAAATAAATATCAAATGTAGAATTTAAGTATGAATTTTTCTGATTCAAAGCTCATTACCCTATCCACCATGTCAGACAATCGAAGGACCCAGAACCTTGATTTCTACACAGTTAATATACAATGTGGAGGCAATGAAAAATGGGAAAACCAGGATA
The DNA here is from genome assembly GCF_016433145.1 of Gracilinanus agilis. NCBI lineage: Eukaryota > Metazoa > Chordata > Mammalia > Didelphimorphia > Didelphidae > Gracilinanus > Gracilinanus agilis. Next base: position 321,190,416 of record NC_058133.1, on the reverse strand, counting down.
TAGAGATTATGACACCTAGTTTCTTATTCTTAAAGGGGACTGGAAGTTACTGAGGTGAAAGGGAAAAGAGTAGTTTTGTATCCTTCCAGTGATAACTGGGAGAGGGGAGTAATCTTGTAACTTCTCCAAAATCAGGTGACATAAAACTGAGACTTCACTTCACAAAATGATGGATGAAAGGCAAAATGGAATTACTCATTCCATTTTTAATGTAAAGCCCATCCTCCTTTGATTCTGGGGTTCTCAGCCCTCTGGAACATTTATTTAAATGCTTCCTCTATTAGGGATTTCTGGATAAAATGATAATCTACTTTAAAGAGCATCAGAGGAGTGGATAAGAGGAACAATGAGTACAAAATCATAATTCCATATATCTTCTAAGGAGAAAAATCTTGTTAAATAAACTTTATAGGTAAACTGAGCCAGGCTATAGATCAAACTCTTTAAATGGCTCTTCATATTCTAATTTGAGAGACAAGGCCTACATGTCATCAAGATAACCAAGAAAATCTAAAAACCAAAAATATCATGAAGCAAAAAATTAAGGTAATACAATAATGATCATCCATATTAAATAATACCAAGTTTCTTTATAACCTGGTAACCTATACCCACTATCCATTTAGTCAGCACATTTCATCTTGAGTCGTGAATGTCCCAGATAGTGGTTTGGTTCCTGAAAACATCTTCCCTTGGACATTCTGGAATAATAATAATAATAATGATAAATAATAAAGGCAGCTCTGAACAGGGATTTTTCTGGTAGATATGCTTTTCTGGTTCCAAGTCACTTGCAGAGATTCCTAGATAATTCTGTTAAAATTTTTCAATAATAAGACTCAATACAATTTTATAAAATCTCCTAAATTTGGTTTTTCAATAACTAGTTCATGTGTTGAAAACTAGCTCAGGCCTATGTCTCCAAACCTATTAACAACAGAACTATAAGAATGCAAAATTAGGATAATTTTATAATTAAATAATAATAATAACAAATAACAGAGCTATAAGAATGCAAAATTAGGATAATTTTATAATTAAATAATAATAATAACAAATAACAACAGAGCTATAAGAATGCAAAATTAGGATAATTTTATAATTAAATAATAATAATAACAAATAAATAAATAATCCACTTGAAACTAAAGAGAATTTCAGTTTTTACATATCACTTGCTCTTTCTATCTTTAATTGAACCCTCTGTCTCATATAGACAATGCCCTCAAGAGGCTAAAGGAAGAACTTTGTACATAGTAACAATAATAATGTAGGATTATCAATTGTGACAAGGCAAAGATTCAGGACAACTCCAAGAAACTTGTGAAGAAAAAGGATTTACACCTCCATAGTAGGAACAGATGGAGTCTGAATACAAATTGAAACATAAAATTCTTTATTTTCCCTATGAATTTTCTTTTGTGTAAGCAATATATATCTTGTTTTGAAATATGATGAACAGAAAAATGTATTATATGATAATACATGTACAATCTATATCACCTGATATCTTGGAGATTTAGGAGGGGTAGAAGGGAGATGAAAAAAAGGAAAAAAAGACAGATTTTTGGACATAGCTAATGTGATAAATTGTTTTGTTTCTCTTGGGTAAGTATATTTATTATAATTTATTATATATTCCTAACAAATAATTTATATAATATTGTTATGTTACATATTATGTTATGTATTTTTAAATGGTAACTAAAATAAATGAGACTAAAGTAAGAATATATTTTTTTAAAATCTTGACTTGGAAAATAATTCCTTTTGTGTCTTAATGTTATCAGACAGAGACTTCAAAGTCAGAAAAAGATGATTTAAATTTTCTTTAGAATTGTTGATGCAACTTTATATGTAAAATCTGATTTTGAGAATTTGTTACTTAAACATACTCAAGGTCTATATAATCCATTAGAAACATTTGGAAACTAATTGTGTGGATAATGACACAACATACATACACAAATGCATATCCTCGTTCTTAGAGAAAATAATCTGATCCTGTTGATTTCCCAAAATTTACTATTCCATTTAATTAGAAAACATTTATATCTTTATCCTTTTCTCCCCTTTTGAGGATAATCTTTCAATATCACCCTGAAAGAATGAGATGGTTAAACTGACCTAGTCTTATATATCAATATATATAACTATTAGCAAGTCCAAGAATTCAGTTTACTTAATTGCTTAGATCTTAGGATATGAAATTGACTTACAAATACAGACTGAAAACAGTGAGATCTTTCATACTTGCATCTTAATGTAGTATCTCAGAGATGTTTTAGTATTAATCTATTAATCAATAGATTTGGTATTGTAATAACAAAATGCCCAATGTTTACTGTCCTTAATTATAGAAATTTTTTATGAAAGGAAAAGAAGGAGCATGTTATGACATTATCAAGGCTGCCTCCTCAAGGGCATAGACTGACCTGATCTAAGTCATAACAGGGGAAAATTCCATTAGCTCTGTCTGAATTTTGGCATGAGTCATATTTGCTACCTAATCATGTAGCAAACTTCCACAATTTTCACAGAGCATCAAAAGGCAAGCTCAGAATTAACCAGCTAGGAAAAGTTCTTGTTCAAGAAGAAAATAGCACAATAAGGAACCAACCAAGAGGATCCTACACAAATTCATCCCCTCACCTTTTCCAGGCATAGCCATCTCCTTTTAGTAGTTCTCAGATAGCACTAATTTTGGGCTACACCTGGCATTTTCCTTAAATAACAATTGAGATAATCATATCTGAAATCAAAACATAGAACAATTTTGTATTATAGCCTCATGACATTTCACATCAAATCTCAAAATTAGATTAATCACAATTTAGGACTAGGATATTCTTCTTCACCATGTAGTGTGATATACTTAATGAACAATAAGCACATATAAGAACATCTTATTTGTTCCTCATTTGTAACTTAAGAATAATTACTTCTGTAGTTTCATATAAATAGTGATTACATGATGGATGACTCAGAACCCCAGAAAAATGTTGAGTCTAGGAAACCTCTAATCTGTATTTCCTCTTCATCCTTAAGGCAAGTTTGAAATCTTTGAATCTAAGGTCTATTGTTGCTAGGTTGGCTAAAATATGTAGCTTCAATATATATTCTTTATTAACACATACAACTTCATAATTTCCATAAATAACAGTCAAATAAAGTATCGGATAAAACTACACTCTTTACTATAAGTAAACCTTTATGTTTTCCCCACTTTGGCTGAAAGAGGTCCTTATTTCTCAAACTTTAGTTCTTTGGAATTTTATCATACCATGTGTTACGAATAATATTGATATAGCTGGATATATTCAAAATATTTAATAGTTTATTTGAAGCCATATTTGTAATTAAGAAGGCCACATGCCTGCTAAGATCTAATTCAAATGTCCCGCCATTACCTCTGCCCACCTGGCTTGTTCTACAGGAAAGAGAGCGTCTTCCAATCACATCCCAAGTCTTATATCTTTGTCTACATAATCACACTTCCTGCCCACTTATATTATGTAAGAGGAATCATGGGAAATGTAGTTTTCAAGTACTCTAAATGTCCACAGGAAGCTTATATCATGGACCTGAATATTAAGACTCAATGAGCCCCAAAGAACCCCAAATTTCCACTAACACACAAGTCAGCTAATAAGATCTTATGACCTCACCCAACTAAAAATTATTGAGGAAATTTACATACAAGTATAACTTAAAGAGGCCTTTTTAAATAAATATAAGTATTTTAATAAATAAAAATAACTTAAAGAGGACTTTCAAAAAATATTCCTCCCAATGGTAAGTTATTATTATGCATTTTAAAGAAAATATATTCCATTAAATATTTAAAAGCTTTCAAACATTTGGCCACATCCTTTTAACAGCTCAATTCATAATCTAATGGCATCCAGATTAATAGAGAAGTTACTAACAGCATTTCTGATACAATGGTTTCCCAAATTTCCCAATATAAGAAAATACTTTAGAAACACAATCATAACATATATAATATCATGTATTTAAACCACAAAATAAATAAATAATAAAACTAAATAAGATATAAAAAATAAAAAAATCATTACCAGTTGTTGCTCAGTTGTGTCCAATTCTTTGTGATCCCAAGGACCATAGCATGGCAATATTGTCCATGGATTTTTCTTGGCAAACATATGGAGTGATTTGTCATTTCTTTCTCTAGTGGATTAAGGCAAACAGAGTTTAAGTGACTTGCCCAAGGTCACACAGTTAGTGAGACAATATTCTAGCTCAAGTCTTTCTGATTCCAGGCCCAGCGTTCTATTCACTGAGCCTCCTAGCTGCTTCCACATTACCAGTTAGATGACATCAAAACAGTTGAATGCATTTCCAAACTGGCTTACATAGAAAATCATTCACTTTTGCCATTTTATGCTGTTTTAATTCAAGACCAATGTGGAGTATATACATATGCTGATATTTATATAGTACTTGCCATGTGCCAGACACTTTTGCTAAGGACTTTGTAATGGAATGATCCTCAGAACAACCCTAGAACGTGAGTGTTATTATCATTATCACCTTTACATATTTGGAAACTGAGGTAAACATAGGTATAGTAATTTTATTGAGGTTACACAACTTTGCATTATCCTAATAAAAGAATGCATCTCACCATAAATGAGACCACATTAGCATTTAATTTCAGAAGTAAAATTTTTACCAAATGATATTTGAATTTATAATCAACAATGGTAACACTTATCTCAGTTTTCTCAGAGGTCCACTATTTTCATTTAGTTCAGGTTCAAAAAATTCATGATGATACTCCAACTCAAGAAGTGGAGAATTCTGGGAAGATGGCAGCTTAGACAGAACAAATCTTCAGACCTCTGCACCCTTTCACATTGAGATAGAAAACAAAGCACCTTGAGAAGAAAGAAAACCAAATCTAAACACAGGAAAAAGCAGGGGGACTCTACTGCTGGACAGCTCAAGAGGTACACTAAGAAAAAGCCTTGAATTCTTAAACTGTTGGGTCTGAGGGTATAGAAGGGGAATCCCAGGACCCCTCCCCCATGGGCTATGCAGAGCCTCCAGCAACCCCTGAAATCTCAGGGTGAGCAAACACACCAGCCCAGAAAGAGGGCATTGCTGGTGACAGACTCAAGGAGTTGAACACAGACACCAGTGGGGTGGCTGGGGGAGAAAGGCAGAGAAACAGAAAAAATGCTTGGAAGATAGTGGTTTAAATGGAGCAAAACTTCAGACCTATGTGCCTTACAACACTGAGATAAAAAACAAAGAGCTTTGAGAGGAAAGAAAACCAAATCTTACAACAGGACAGAGCCAGAGGACGCTACTGCTGGACAGCTCAGCAAAAACACTCCATCTTGCCTCCCCCCACTTTTTTCTAGAGGTTTTAGCCTCAGGGCATAATAAGCAATACAGACTAACCCAGTCCAGCCTTAATCCCATCAATTGGACAGACAAGAAGTCTTCAGAGGGCAGGGAAACTCCAACACCCTTGGCCCATAGACTGCAGAGAAAGTAACTACAAATCTCCATTGTGTAAGAAGGAAAATTTAGGTAATTATAAATATATATTAAAATATGTGACCGCCAGGAATCAACAATTCAGGTTGATTCCGTAATTAAATCAGACCCAAGTCAGCATCAGGTTGAAGAGTTTATTTACAATCAGGTAGGTAAAAAGTAGGAATAAAGAGAAAGGGAGAGGCTAGTCCAGGCCAAAGGCCTGGACGGAGAGAGAAGGTTAAGGGGCTAAATAAATGAAGCTGTAAGCCACAAGGCCAACAGCCAGATAGGCAGAGTTTAGAATTGGCCCAGCTAGGCCAAGGAAGTCAGCCTAACTTACCCACGTGACAATACAGAGTGTAAGTTCTCTGTGGTCTCAGGAGATGCTTCTGCTCCCAGTTTGAGACGGCAACTGCCCCCACAGGAAGTTCACTAACTTACTTAAAGAGATAGTGTCTTTCATCACTTCCTGTGGTCCACCTCTAATTCAAATGGACAAATGGCAGTTTCTACATTGATTTGGACTGCCCAAAGGGCAGTCCCTTATTCTTGATTTGTTACTTATTGTCACGTGTGGGTAACTTGTCTCCCCTCCCCACTAAGGGAGGTTAGGATTACATCATTTCTATGCCTAGGATGGGTAGATTTTTGACTATTAATGGGCTCGAGCTAATTCCATTTACACAATTGACAGCTGGGGAAGATCTTTCATCAAAGCTCATTAAATCCATCTGCTTAACCTAGCAGGATAAAGAAGGAAAAAATATGAGTAAACAACAGAAAAAAAGAAAACAAATGACAATAGACAGCTTCTTTCTAGGAACCAAAAAAAGAGGAAATGAAATAGAAGAAGAGCAGGAAGCTCCAGCAAATTGGACACAATCTTTGGAAGATCTCAAAATTCAATTAACTCAAGAACTTCAGGAACTCAAAAAACAATCAAAAGAGGCTGAAGACAATTGGGAAAAGGAAATACATGAACTAAAACAAGAAAATAAGGTACTAAAATCCAAAATTGACCAGCTTGAAAAATGAAGCAAAGAAGGCAAAAGATGATCTACAAAGAAAATCAGACCAGAAGGAGAAGGATGACCAAAAAGCCAGGCATAAAATTCAGTCTTTAAAAAAATAGAACTTAACAATTAGAAGCAAATAACTTCACAAGGCAGCAAGAATATATAAAACAAAATTTAAAAAATGAAAAATTTGAGAATACGAAACACCTCATTGATTCAACCAAAGATCTGGAAAAAGATATTGAAGGGACAATGTAAGAATTATTGGTTTACCAGAACATCATGACAAAAGAAAAAGTTTAAACATCATCCTATAGGAAATTATCCAAGAAAACTGCCCTGACATTCTTGAACAAGAGGGAAAAGTGGAAATTGAAAGAATCCACAGATCACCTCCTA
>NC_058133.1:321125600-321169080 GCF_016433145.1 Gracilinanus agilis | reverse complement strand
TGCTCTAAGATCATATGAATGGAAATTAAATCTAAAGTCATCGTCACAGTTCCCACATTATAGTCCAAAGATGTTCAATATACTGCAACCCAGGTTTCCAAAAACTTTATCCAGGTATTATTACTGTAGTGCTATTATCATACAAAGTCAGCGTGACTCCCATCTTGTCTCTCATATTCATTCATCATGGAGAGATTCGGTTTATTTATCCATTGAATTTTTTTTTCCTCCAGGAGAGTTGCAAATGGCAGAAGGAATCAATCTGTGCAAGAAATCAATGTGAGCAGCAGTCAGTGGGAGCAGCAGAGCTCACCCTGCAGTCATCTACTGCCTGTCTGCAGTGGGGAAGCAGAGCCTGCCTCTGTGCTTTATGACTGACGGGGGTACTTTCCCATTAGAGGGAGGCTGTCCCTCTTTCAGCTTTTAAAAAGCTCTTTGTTTGCTCTGCAGATAACTGCCTTGCTCAGAGTGCAGAGACGTGTGTGTGTGTGTGTGTGTGTGTGTGTGTGTGTGTGTGTGTGTGTGTGTGTTGGTTTGGGGAAAGGGGAGATGATGGGGGGCTGGGGGTTGGGATGCAGCAGGGATGGGTCTTCGCAGTCCCATATGTCTCTTTGTGGGGAGTTGCATGGATTCCTGATGAGCAGCAGTCACTGTCCCCAACATGGAGTTATTGATTTTCAAGGAAGGTTCCAAATGATAGTGCCTTTGTGTTTAGGTTGCACATAACACAGTTAATTCATGCTTTGAAAGAGAGCACCATAGATGGAGCTAACTCTTGGCTTGCCTGTTGTGGCTATGTTCAGTGCTGTGAGGGAAACCTGTCTGATTTTGCTTGTCTTTCATTTGTCTAGCCAAGCAACACAGCAATGAAATTTCCTTTTTGGTGGTCTGACATAAAAAAATGATGGAAGAAAAAGAAATCACATGCATAAAAGGAAATACTAAATTCACAACCATTCCCTTCCCAACACACACACACACACACACACACACACACACACACACACACATGCACACACACACAAATATAAATAAATTCCTTGATGAAAAAAGTAAGAAAATATGAAATATTTGAGAAGTTTGAAATTACACTGTTCCAATAGGGATCTGTTCCCTCATTTTAGGCTTTCCTTTATGTGATGTGAAACTGAAAATTGATTTTTAATTCTATTTGTTAAGACTTAATCAAACCAGCATATGTTTTAATATTCTCCTTCCCTATATGAGTCTAAATCTCTTACTCCTACAAGTATACCCAGGCAATGTCAGATCACAATTTGTGACTTATACCTATACCCTTGTATCATTACCAACTACTCAAATTCCAGAAAAACTAGCCAAAAAATCAATCTTATCACTTTAAACTATCATAGCAACTCCCATCCCTGTATACTTATTCCATCACCTGAGAACTGATTTCATCTTTCAATGATATAATGGGAAGGAATTGGGGGGACACTTATCCTACCACTTCATTGAAATGTGTAATTAATCAGAAAAAAAAAACACACCTATGCTGCTAAGGATTTTGCTTTGTCATCTTGTAAATCACTATAAAGGGTCTTATCATCCCTAAGTTGTGGTCTTTGACTACTGAGGAGCCATCAACCCCATTTTACTGGCAAATGACTTTATTGCCTTGGTTTAATTTTTAATATGACAGTTGGCTACCATGAAGGCATCCAAGAGAGGAATCCTGACCCCAAGACAACTCCCTCAAAGAACACTCTAATGGATTTCTTTGCAGAACGTTACCCCAGGAATGAAATCCCCCTCAGTCTTACTTAATTTCTGAGACAAGGTACTATCAGTTGTTTCCCTATAAGAAAAATGGTGGAATCTGTAAGTTATTCCTGAATAGAAAGAGCTGATGTCACTTTAGAAAGATCTGGTGGATCTGTAGTCTCTCTAGTGAAAGAGTTGGAGGAAATAGAGCCTTAATAAGTTTGAGTGAATTATCAAATTACTTCTACTGGGTGTTTCTAATTGATTATTAAGATCCTTCCATTGGACTTAAAAAAGAAGGTCTACTATTGCAAATTTTTCTGTGCCACTTCATTTTTAGCAACTTGTCTAGGCAGAGAGTCTAGAAGTGGGAGTGCCCTCTTTCTCTGTTAACAAGGACTTAGTTTTCATTTTCAATGAGAGCAAAGGAGGAAAAAACTCCATTAGAAGGTACTTCTGTATCTCTGTGTCCTGTACCTTTTTGTGTTTTTGTTTTGGGATAGAGTAAATTAACTCTTCTTGTGGCCTTTATAAAGCATAAACATAAGCATTGTTGTGAGGAAGATTAGTTAGTAATTAATTAAGTATTAAGGTGGGACCTAGCAGGAAGGGCTGGAGCTGGAGCATTCCAAGATGGAATGAAGGAGCAGGAAGTTGCTTGTGCTCTGAAAGAGAGACTCCATTAGTGGTGGGCACAAACTGTTGTTAGCCCTGGGAGATCTCAGAGTTAAGGACACCCTGCATCCTGATTTCCCTGGGATCCTGTGTAGTGGTGGCATCTAGCAAGGGGACAAGAACTACATAGCAGCACCAGGTGGAAGAGGAGTTTGGGGTATAAAAGCTAAAGGCTGAGGGTGGCTTTGGGGTTCTCACGGTAATCCACAGATGATCACAGGATGTCAAAAGCCAAGGTGGTCCAAGGTATCCAAGTAGAGAGGGTGTGCTTGAGATGCTGTCCACCAGATCCCAAACTCCTCCTCCACCTGGTGCTGCTATGTAGTTCTTGTCTCCTTGCTAGATGCCACCACCACACAGGATCTCAGGGAAATCAGGATGCAGGGTCCTTAACTCTGAGATCTCCCAGGGCTAACAACAGTTTGTGCCCACCACTAATGGAGTCTCTCTCTCAGAGCATAAGCAACTTCCTGCTCCTTCATTCCATCTTGGAATGCTCCAGCCCTTCCTGCTAGGTCCCACCTTAATACTTAATTAATTACTAACTAATTTTCCTCACAACAGCATATAATCACCCTTAAATAGAAATTGGCTGTGAATTGATTGTATTTGTGGATTTTGTGTCTCTGGCACCGCAAAACTGGAGAGTTTGCTTTAGAAAGGAAATATTACATGCAGACTGCTTTTATTGTTTTAGGGAGTATGGGTCTTCAGCGAGGACTAACACTGATGTGAGGGCTCACAGAACACTTTTCAGGGTTTCCCATCCATCTTTAGTGTCCACCTTTTACCCAATTCTCACCTGTAGTTCCAAGAAGCTGTGTATCGTGCACAATGGCCACACTCCCATAAAACCATCTGAACTAAACCAGATTGAGGGTAACCAACAAGCCTCAAAGCCATCAATGAGTTAAAAGGGTTTCTACTCTAAGAATGTGAAGACTTCCCCTGGTAGAATGGGTGGAAGAGAACAATTTGTTCCAATGGCCATGAAGCCCACTGATGCAGGCACTGTGGAAAGCTTGGTCAGACACTGAAGCTGACCTTGGTGTCATCCACTGCATCCCAGGCCATCACCAGTCATCCTGACTTTTGTCTTACCACTTAACTCTGGAAGAGAGAGTGATTACTTTGTGCAGTACTGCCTCATTTAAGTCCAATTTAAGATATCATCTTGTGATGTCACTGGTCTTTGAAACAAAAGATGAATAACTATTGTTTTAGGGAGGGAAGTTTTTCACTCTAATTTTAAAAGAGCCAGACTGATAGGATGAAAAAAAAAAAGGTTCAGGAAGATTTAAAGTCAATGTCCACTTTGAGCATTCTTCTTCCCCCAAAAGGTGAGAAGTTTGTTTAAATCAAGGAGAGACTTGAGAGTGAGTAAAACTTGATCCTTACTTTTAAGTAGCTTAAGTAAAAAATGATTTTAAATACTCAAAATTATAACTATATTTAATTGTATTCTGAAACCAAATTTTGTAAATTGTGACCATTTATTCTGACCATCACAAAACTTGGAGTTTTTTTAAATGTCCAGAAGACTCTCCTAATTGATTTAAAAAAATAAATTATTCAAAGACACTAAGCATTATATGGGTCTAAAATCAAGTTATTCACATGCTGTTCAAATTATTAATTTAACTTTTTTTTTTAATTTTTTAAAACCTTAACTTCTGTGTATTGACTTATAGATTGAAGAGTGGTAAGGGTAGGCAATGGGGGTCAAGTGACTTGCCCAGGGTCACACAGCTGGGAAGTGTCTGAGGCCGGATTTGAACCTAGGACCTCCTGTCTCTAGGCCTGGCTCTCAATCCACTGAGCTACCCAGCTGCCCCCTATTAATTTAACTTTTGCCAACTAGTCTCAACCAGAAAATAAGAAGCTTTTTTTTTTAATTGTGTAGGGTAGTATGAAAAGGGAACTGATGGGTTAAAATATACAGTCCAGTTTATCTATGAGGGAACAGATAAGGAAAAAGAAAAAAAAAACACAGTAGGATGTATATAAGGCTAGATTTGAACTCAGGATCTCCCAACTTGGATGTCACTCTCAGTCCACCTTGCCTCAGTTAAAATAATTTCCAAGAAATCCTGTCAAACATTTAATTGGGTATTTTAAAGGAAGGATAGTATTATTGATTCTATGGAGAAGCACAGAAACTATCTAGATTCCGAAAAGTGAAAAGTAGATCAGCTTTTAATCACTCTTTTCCCAGAGAGTGACAAGTTTATTGTTTTAAAAAGGGAAGAGAAAAAGAGGAATTGAACCTGTTTGCAAGCATCAGTAAAAAGATGGATTGAAATTGCAAACAGTTCTTGAGTATCAGTGAATTTTCAGGAACAGTTGGCAGTTTAAATTTATCTGGCTCTTAAGAACTGCCTCTTTGAAAAGAGAAAGACTTGTGATCGACTTAAAAGTAAGAAAACTCCAATTTGCAAGAATGTTTTGTGAATATAATTATTTAAGTAAACCAGAGACAAAACTCTAAAGACATACACATTTAAAATAGGGTTTTTTTATATATGTGAAGGCAAAGTATTTTAAAATCACATATTTTTAATGGAATAAGGACAACTAAGAGAATATCAAATGATTTACTCAAGCAAAAGGGCCTTTCTGGTTTTCAGTAAAATTGTCCACTTAACATACTGTTGAAACCACAATGAATATTTTTAAATAAAATATTTTCCTTAAATTTGGAAAGTACTGATGGCCAAAACAAGTTAGTTTTAAAGGTTGATATTTATTTGTTAGTCTCTCTAGCATTGTTTAATGCAATACCATTTCACACTTACTGTTGATCTAATTTTCCTTAAACCTATAAAGGCCAGAATATCATCTTATGCCATAATTTTATCAATCAAATGATTTAAGTTGTGTAACTCAGATCTGAAGCACATTGTTGTTTTATTAACTTTATGAGTCAGTTGATACTAAATAATCATGAGATTAATTCTAAAAACATTTAATTTATAAGTACTAAAATTACAAAGGAAAAGTTTAACAAAATTAGTTTCTTGATAATCTAGGATATGATTAGGAAATTAGATAGAACTGAGAAAGCTTTTCTTGTTAGCAATTTTAGACAAACAGTGCTCTCTCCTTAAAAACAAAACCAAAAATTCTTCCCAAGGTTAATACTGCAGAAAATGGGAAAAGGCCTCTCAGTGACATGAAGTCACCCTCTTAAAATATATAGTGTGACTATATTAAGAGCAAGAAAGACTAGATTCAGATCTTTGAATTTTTAAATGAGAATAAAAAAAGGTTTATAGGAATGTGAAAAATGCTTCTAGTAATCTTTGAAAATGAGTCAAATTGATAACAATGGGCATTCAAAGTGCTGATATCTAACAGCTCTATGAAAATTGAGATTTTTGGACTTTAACATCTGTGATTGTAAAAAACAGAGGTGATTTAACTTGATTAAAACTAATTTAAGGTGAAATGTGTACCCCATTAGAGTACTTGTGGTAGATTAAAACTTAATACAAACTGCAATTGCTCTTTGGCATCAAGAAATGTTTTGGTTGAATGTTCATGTATGAGAATAGATTTTTGAAATATATTATTCTTCAAAATTGATATAGTGATTCTATCCTCCTAAGAGGGAAATTAGCTGTTGGTAAAAATATAACGTAAACATTTTCAAAATTGAATAGAGTCGAAGTTTTATTTTTAAAGCTTTAATTTAGAGAGTTTCAGAGTCCTGCCTTATGTGACATTTTTAAATGTCCAGTTTTTTATTTCTCAACAGCATACCAACTTGCTTACTTAATTTACAGGGCAATTTTAAATGGTAAAATTGAAGGTTTTCCTTTTATGGTCTCTAGCTTATGTGTCTACTTTAGTAAATATTTCTCTTCCAAAGGGCACATCTTATAGTTCAATCCCTCATAGATTTCTTTTTAAAGATTTTCTCCTTAGCCTGTAGATAGGAGTGTTCCTATCAAATACTAGATTTAGTTAACCAAAAATTAGATATAAAAACTTGGATTCTCTGAAATTTTTAGTGAATTATGGATTCCTGGTGCTCCAGCAGGTTATTGGAATATCAAATTTAGGATCTGATAACAAATTGTACTAATGATAATAAATGGTCTATTTTGCAAAAGATAATAGCAGAAACATCTAAAAAAAATCTCTGCTAGTAATCTGGACCAGAGAAATGGATCATCTCAGAGTAACATCTCCCTTCAGAACTACTCTGGGAACAGGCCCATTCCAGAATACCCAATAATGTTTTCAGAAACCAAACAACTACATGAGACATCCAAACCCTAGGATATGCTAATGAAATGATGTGCTGTTGAAGTGGATATTAGAAATGGGTTTTGAGGTTATAATATTCACACTTTCCTTCCTTCCCCGTGTGCCACTCTCTTTGTAAGGCCTATTTGTCAAAAGGGATTGCCACAAGGGAGTTTGTTAAGGCATTCATTGGTCACCATCGGTCTCAAAGACCAGGGATGAATTGTTCTCGGAGTAAGCCTAATGGTTTTGGTCCATCTTCTTTCATATTTGTCCCATTAAAGTAGAATACTGAGGATAAAATTTCTTTGGTCCCTATTCCCACATATTGGGGGTAAAGCATTAGAACATTCTGAATACTAATCCAGACCACAAGGTGCCTGTGCCATGTCACAGAGTTCTTAGTCTTAGGCCTCATAATTGCCTTTTCGCTTTGATAGATTGATTCCTAAGAAATTCATGGTGATTCACAATTATTTTTATTCATTGTATTTTTACTTCTGTAATCATTACTTCACCCTTGCTTTGGAGTGATAGACACATGTGGTTTTTAATATACTTTGATTTGTAATTTTCATCAGGTGAAACGATCCATAGGATGTATGGACTTTCAAGAATCAAAGGAGGGAATTGTAAAATTGATTTTAATTCTATTTGTTAAGACTTAATCAAGCCAACATAAACTTAATATTCTCCTTTCCTGTGGCTTTCTTTGTAATGGAATTTGGCTAATAAATGAAGAAGAAAAGGATTCTTTTCCTGAATACATGACCTGTCCATCTGTGAGGATAGGGCGGGATGGATAGGTTGATGAGCCATCTCTTTAGCTATCAGCAATTAAAGATATCTTGAGATGGTCAAGGTTGAGGCTGAATAATAAACCCCTAAAAATCTATTTATTTGACTGCCTGACCCAACTCAGGTTGTCCCTGGTCCTGAAAGAGCCAGGGAGACTTTTATTAGTTATGAAATAGTCTAATCAACAAACCTGATGTAATCAATAAACTATTCTTTATCCCAAAATCATTCTCCTTAGATCATTTCAATCATAACAGACCTCAAATTAGACTTGTACAACACTACATTTTAATTTCCAGAATTAGTTTTCAGATAAATTATTCTTAGTGAGAGGAAGAGGAGAACAACAGCAACAACAACAAAGTACAACAATATGTGAAACAAGTTGTAGTGGAAATAGTTTAGGTTAAAGTTTTCAACATTTTTAGAAAATTAAAAGAGAGAAAATACTCAAAAACCTGACAGTCTGATAGAATTTATATGTAGATCCTAAATGCTAATAAAATATTTTGTTTAGTTTTTCATGGCTGTGACCTTCACCTAAGAAGTGTAATCTGATGGTGTTCCACATTCAAATCTTTGACATCTACAAGTTACTCATCCTCTTTGATCTTCATTGTCTTAAATGTAGATAACCTTCTTACTCCCTAATTAGCAAGATTATTCCAAGGAAAGTGTTTTGTAAACCTTAAAATTATCATTACCTTTTAAGCTGACAATTTTATTTTTTAAAAGATCCTTATCTTTTAAAGAAAACATTTCTTTTATAGGGTTTGCATCATCACTGATAGATTTTTAAAGGCAAAAGAGGAATTTACATATGTGTATGTAAATATTATATATGTATATATACAAATATATATTTATGTATGTGTATGTGTATTTCTTTGCAAACCTTAAAAAGTGTTATATTATTGTTTCCCCAGCACCTAGCTCAGTACCTAGCATATACTGTGTTCTGAATAAATGCTAGTTGATGGATTGATCTAGGGCAAGGATTCTTAAGATTTTTTTGTGTCACGGATCTCTTTGACAGATGGGTGAAGCCTTTGATTTGATTTTCAGAATAAAGATTTGTTGCTTACATTCATAATTATAAGAAACATTAAGTTTCAATGGGAAGTTAATGAAAAATATAGATGTAATTTTTTTCCTATTCAAGTTCACAGATTCTACTGAAATCGATCTCCATAGATCCTGAGATTTGAATGTATAATCTAGAGCAGTAGTGTCAAACTTAAATAGAAATGGGGGCCACTTAACTATACAGACATTTGGAGCAGCTAGGTGGCAAAAAGGATAGAATGCTGAGCCTACAGTTAGAAAGACTATTTTTCCTAATTTCAAATCTGGCCTCAGCCATGTGATAAATGAAATTCTCTGAAAGCTGTATTTTTTGTTACATAATATTATTTTATTAAAAAGATAGCTCAAGATTTCTAAAGTAGCCAGTAAACTCCCTACATGGTCCAAACAGACACTAAAAGAATCCTATCAGGGCCCATCTGAGAGAGAGATGTGATGATGAACCACCAAGTTTGGGGAGATAAAAAGGAAAAAAAAAATTCCACTTTTATTCTGAAAGCCAATATATGCTTCTCATGATGCAATCATACAGAGTTTCCCTATCACATCCAAAGCTGTTTCACATTGGACAACAACAAGACAGGAAATGAACCCAATAGACTTACTCTGAGAAATGGTGGGTCTTCCAGATGTCAAGTTGCTTTAATATATGGTTCCAGCATCTACCTAGCCAATCGATTACTTTATCACCCAAGAGAATTCTTATTTATAGATATAAAGGGAGCAGGTCTCCATCTTGCCAGTTTTTTACATCTAGACAAAAGAAGGAAGGATTCCATAGGGCCTCTGGAGAGACAGCTTAAGTTTCAGCCCTAAAATCAAACTGTTTGAGTTTTTAAATCAAAAGACTTTTTTGGAGAGGGGCCCAAAAAGGGTTCAAATTAATATTAACTTTTTACAGACACTTACTAGTTGTTTGACCCTGGACAAATCACTTAACTCTGTTCTCTTTAGCTTCTTCATCTATAAAATGAGTTGGAGGAGGAAATGGCAAATCACTCCAGTGTCTTTGCTAAAAAATCTCCAGATAGAGTTGTGGAGAATTGAGCGTAACTAAACAACAATAAGAAAAACTGTACATATTAATATTATCTATGTTTTATTGAATTTTTATTTATTTTGTTAAATTTCCCAAATACATTTTAATTTGGATGGAGACTCCCTTAGTAGTCTGTGAGTCCTATGTGTCCCCAGGTCATGTATTTGACACTGATCTAGATATCAATCATATTTACTCACTTTTCCCCCACTACCCGCTGTCCCCCCCAACACACACATACATAAACACATACACACATACTTCTCTAAAAGATATTTACTGGTTCTGAACTCTCCAATATCCAGAATTGCAAATATGCAACATAACCATTTCATGTTAACTCAATGTCCACCAGTAAACACTATCATTAGTTCTCTGGGGCTTTGCAGAATATTGAGAAAATTTTGCTGCTGCCATCAAAGAATTTATCATTTAGTGAATAAACAAGACAGGCAAAACAAACTGTGCGCCCTCAAGCTTGTCTATGTATAACGAAAGGAGGTGAAATGAAAGACTTGTGTCAAAAAAAAAATGTAGGTAGGCTTTCCAGCTCCTACTGGTTCTCAGAGACAATTGTTAAATTTTCAGTCTGAGTATCTAAGCTCTAAAATTGGCAAAGTAGAAATTGGAGCTTGATTGGTTGTTTTGTTGTTTGTCTAGATTTAAGAAAATGATGGGAAAAGAAAAATAGAAACAAGCAAGACATAGTTTTGTATATATGTATATCTTTTTGTCAGATGATGCCTCCTCTAGGATGGGGAGGGGAGGGAAAGAGGGAGAGAGATACTTGGAAATTTTAATGTAATAAACAACAAAATAATTTTTTAGAAGAGAGAAATAAAAATGATGGAGAAAACTATTACAATGCAAATTATACTTAAAAGTGTGTTCAGTACACATTCCCCTCCCCAAAGAGAATCTGTTGTTATGCATGTACAGGTAGCTCTCTTGTTAGAAAGAAGTAGAGGAAGCTTTCCTAAATAGAGAATATAATGCGAATGAGGATGTAAATAATAATGTTAACTCTAATTTATCTGACACTTTACCATCAAACACTTTCCTCATGACAACCCTGTGAAGGAAAAATGTGGAATAGTAAAAAGAATGCTGACTCCGTGGGTTTAAAGGTCTGTTTCTGCAACCTTGGGAAAGTCACAATATTTTCCCCTGTCTCACTTTTCTCATTTATAAAATGAGAGTTGGATTGGATGGCCTCTAGGGTTCCTTCCAGCTCTAAATCAAATGATCCAATGTTGTGCCCATTTTATTGGTTAGGAAACTGAGGCTAGGAGAAGTTAATTGATTTGGCCAGTGTCTGAGATAGGATTTGAAGTCAGATCTTTTTGACTCCAGATCCAATGCTCCCTTCACTCTGCCATGTAGTTGTAGAGAAAGGAACTAAATCCAAGGCCTCTGGTCCCAAAGTAAAGGGCCTTTTCTTTACACCACTTTGGTCCCACAGCTTTAGAAGGAAAAACTTGGGGATTAGTGTGTGAAATATGTTATAGCAGGGGAGAGGAAATCTTCTTTTGCGTCTGATTGGTGATCCTGAGCCCCATCCTGATGATGCTGATGCAAGCAAAGGCTGGTTCAATAAAGTATTGTATTAGATGTACAATGCTGGAGCCAGCTCAGACTGAGTTATGAACCCACCATTGAATTCCCAGTGTAAACATTTACATCTTGGAAATCAGGAAAAGCTACAAAATCAAGGTGAGATTTATTGTTTTATTGATCCTCTAAACATTAGAAAGTAAGGAAGAACATGCCAATAACAGAGATTAAAAAATGTATTGTGGGTACATTTTTCTCCCCTGAAGAATTTGTTCTTAAGAATTCAAAGGAAGGAAAGCTAGATGGCTCAGTGGATTGAGAGCCAGACATCACTCTCAGTTCTAGACCAGAATAGATTGTATCTGGCGGATACAGTATAGATTGTATCTGGCTGATCCAGTATAGATTGTATCTGGTCTATTTAAAAATGTTATCAGGAAGGGTCATTAGGAAGGTGGGTTGTAGGTGTGAGTCCCTGTCACTAACAATGTCTACTTTTAGGTCCCCAAAACTGACTTTGCAATAAAGTCCCTTTGATGGACAGCCAGAATGGCCCTACTCTCTCTGTTCTCTCTGTCTAGAAATCCCTTACTCTCTATCTAGATTCTAACTAAACTCACACAGGTTTCAGAGTCTTAGAAATTTCTATTTAGAAATAGAGATGGAGGAGAGCTTGGATAAGTGGAGTCTGGAGCGATTGGGTTCACCTCTGAGAGGAAACCTTCCTCCTCACCACCAGGCAACTTTGAAAGTGTAATCAGCTTCTCTTCACAGTTGAGATCTTCTTTATAAAGTTCACAGAGATAAATCAGACAGCAGCTTTTGGGAGACGACAATAACAAGTCTCAGGAATGGTTTGGGAAGGGCTAGAGATCCGTAGGAAGAGGTCAAAGACGAATCTCAGAGACAGACTCAAACCAACTCCCCTCAGGTGGACAATTCGAATTTCCAGACCCTCTCCTGCTGCCTTCCAACCAGATTTTACCCCAGTGACCACGGCTCCATCAGAATTTCATTCCCCTTTGCTGCAAGCCTGCCTCTCCTTTCCAAAATTCCCTTTCACATTTGGAACCAAAAAAAGTATTGATTCTAAGATGGAAGATAAGGGTTAAAAAAAAAAAGAATTAGAGTATAGCCTAGGCACACTGCATATTATAGCAGAAGGGGAAGAAAGGGGGGCCTCTTCCCATTTGATTGCAACAAAGGCAAAAGAAACAAGCCACAAAAAATCAGGAGAATGTAGTAGGAGTAGCTCTATGGAGGCTTTGGGACATGATTAAAGTGTTTCAAAATGAAATGTTCCGTACAACTTAGATATTCAGTTGAATAGACTATGAAACTCTCCTAATATACAAAGATCCCTTCTGGAATTCATCAGACTTTACCAGCCAGTTACAGATCATTCTTTTCTCTCCTAATTAAGGGCTTCCAACTTCTAATTGCCTAAATCTCTAGGAGGAGATCTCAAAACACAAATCATGGAGTGAATTGCTTGTGGTGGGGGGAAATTACCTTCCCCACTCCTGAATTCTAAATTTTCTTTTGAGGCTTGTAAGAGAAGATATTCTTGAGCTCATCCTTTATGAAAAACAGGATGGGAGAGAACGGGAGACGTCTAATTAACTAAGGTCAAACCTGAAGTTATGAATGGTATAGTTTATGCAATCAGGCTATAAATTTGCAACACTTGAGAGAGTTTTAGTGAGATAATGATAAGGATGAGCCACCTCAAAGCCTGGGAAACTTGTGGCTGCTCACATAGACGTAGGCATAAGACTTATAGGAAATAAAGTCAAGAGAGAAACTTGGAAGGTTATCTAAGCCTGACTTGTTTCTTCAGATTTTGAGAGATTAAGGATAACTTCACAACTTGGTCCCAAACCACATTTTCAGCCATCTTAGGGCTCTTTCCCTCATTGGTTGTTTTAGTCATTTCAGTCATACTCAACTCTCTGTGTTTCCTTTTGGGGTTTTCTTGGCAAAGATACTAACATGGTCTGCCATTTCCTTCTCCAGCATATGTTATGGATGAGAAACAGGGTTAAGACAAACAGGGTTAAGGGACTTGCCCAGGGTCACACAAATAGTAAGTGTTCTGAGTCCAAATTTTAACTCAGAAAGATGCATCTCCCTGAATTCAGATCAGATCCAGCACTCTAACCATCATAACACCTCACTGCTCCATTTCCACTTAACATCAACCATATTACTTCCCCCTCTTTGTGGCAGTAGTTTCCAGACTTAAGAATGGCAATATCTGTTTTTTACAAAAGAAAACAAAATTGCCATACATTTTCTTCCTCGATAAAATTACACAAATTATTCCCTTAGTGCATATATTTTCTGATAAAATTAAGATTTTATGCCAATTTTTATAAATTGTTAACATATAAAAATATATCCATATACTTCTTTTTTTTCAACCCTTACCTTCCATCTCAGAATCAATACTATGTATTGGTTCTAAGGCAGAAGAGTGGAAAGGGCTAGGCAATGAGGGTTAAGTGACTTGCCCAGGGTCACACAGCTAGGAAGTATCCAAGGCCAGATTTGAACCTAGAACTTTCTGTCTCTAAGCCTGGCTCTCAATCTACTGAGCCACCCAGCTGCCTCCCTGCTCCTTTTTTTTCAGATACTTCTTGATAAAAATATTTTATAATTTCTATATTTATTCATGTTAATACTAATAATATTATCACTGAGATGAGTCAAGTTTCTCAAAAAGTATTGCCATGTATAATATTCTTATACTATATTTTATATTAAAATATTTCCATAGCTGAGCCTAGGCTCCCAGAATTGAAATTAGAGCAAATGTCTTTTTACTGCTAACTTGGACTCTTATACCTTATATATTTTTGACACAGCATTTTAACAGGTTAACTATGAGTAGAAGGCAGTCTATTAACTGCCAGACAAGACATTCATATAAATAAGAGGATCTTACAGGAATTCAAAAGAGGGACAAATCACTAAAGGGCTCAAAAAGGATTGAAAGAGAAAGCGGAATTTGAAGAATGCTTAGGATTCTCATAGATGTTAGCAATGAGCACCAAGGCAGAGGAGTCCAGCTGTGCACTGTAGACAAGCAGTGAAAGCACTGTATAAACCAGCCATGAAAATAAGGCAGAGGAGCTCAGCTGAGATTGAGTATCAAAGATGAGCCCCAGAAGCTCCATACTAATAATAGTTAACATTTTTATAACACCTACTCTGGGCAAGGCTCTTTATCAATGTCATCCCATTTGATCCACATCCTGGGAGGTAGGTGCTATTGTTGTCCACATTTTTTACAGAAGAGGAAACTGAGGCACATGGGGTAAGTCACTTGTCCAGGGTTACATAGCTAGTAAATATTTGAAGTTGTGTAGTTAGAATGTTGTACTCCAGGAATTCCTTTAGTATTTCCCAGAATTCCTTTCCTCTCTCTACCACATTGCATCCTCTCTTCTCTCTCTCTCTCTCTCTCTCTCTCTCTCTCTCTCTCTCTCTCTATCTATCTATCTATCTATCTTGGTGGCCTCTCTCTTCTCCTGCATATGTTGTCTGGGAAGCTTCTCTTTACTAAGACTACCACTTCCTCTATTTCAAGTTATTATTAATAAATCTTATAAAAACATAACACTTGGAGTATTGGATATTAATTTTTAATCTTACAAAGTTGAATTTGAACACAGGTCTTCCTGAAGCCAGAACCAGTGCTCCATTTATTGTACTATCTTGCTTCCATCCATATCTAGTTGGGCAAAAGTAGATATTTTAAACAGGTTTTCCTCCCCTTGAGTGCTTTTATACACAGGTAAGAGCTGTTAAGTGGCCCAGGAAAGTACATGGTTTGAGAGCAGATTGAATGGCCTGATTCTGGGTGGGGAAATGGGTTGAGCGAGAATGTCTTTATTTGTTTTTTTGTTTTGTTTTATGTTTTTATTAGTTTTATTTTTAAATTTTTTATTTTGAATATTTTCCCCTAGTTATATATTTCATGTTCTTTCCCTCTCCCCCAAACCCCCCTAACTCCCCCTTAGCTGATGATCAAGGCCTAATTCCATATTACTGATAGTTGGACTAGAGTTATCGTTTTGTGTTTATGTCCCCAATAATATCCCCATCAGCCCATGTGTTCAAGCAATTGTTTTCCCTCTGTGTTTCTCCTCCCACAGTTCTTCCTCTGAATGTGGCTAGTTTTCCTTCTAATAAGTCCCTCAGCCTTGCTCTGGATCCTTGCATTGCTGCTAGTAGAGAAGTCCATTATGTTCGATTGTACCACAGTGTGTCAGTCTCTGTGTACAATGTTCTTCTGGTTCTGCTCCTTTCACTCTGCATCAATTCCTGGAGGTCATTCCAGTTCACATGGAATCCCTCCAGTTCTTTATTCCTTTGAGCACAATAGTATTCCATCACCAACAGATACCACTATTTGTTCAGCCATTCCCCAATTGGGACATTCTCTCATTTTCCAATTTTTTGCCACCACAAAGAACACTCTTTATTTGTTAATACATTTGGAAGAAGGATTCAACCTGTAATTTTATTGTTGTGAGGAATCCCTGGTAAGGAAACTGCCCTATCAATGCAGATTCCAACTATCCTACTGCTTACGAGTCATAGAGGCCACCCTAACAATTGTATTAACAAATCACTTAAGGTTTATTTTAAGGTTTTGTAGAATGTAGTATCTTGAATCCATGAGATAGATCAGCAGACTGCTAAAGAAAGAAACTAATGAAATTAAAAGGAAGTTAAAATAGAAATTAGAGATAATTATGAAAATGGTAAACCAACATGGCAGAAGGGAAAGAGGTGGCAAGAATTTTCATTATTCTCTAAGGCCCAAGTGGCAGTTTTGTTGGAAATGGAAAGATGCTCTCATTTGGGCATGGCTACATTCTGTATTTCTGTAATGTCTTATAATGAGTTTTACCATAGTTCTACTGTAAAGGAGTCATCCTTGACTCCTCACTCTCCCTCATCTCACACATTTCACATAGATGTGAACTTCTTGAGGGTACATAGAAGGCCCTTAATAAATATTGACTAATACCAAGTCATGCAGATTTGACCTCCAGGATAAAATACAAACTCCTCTGTCATTTAAAAGCCTTCACAACCTGGCCCCAATCTACTCTTCTTTCCTTCTTCTTTTTTTTTAAAATAATTCTTTTCATTCATTTCATATTAGTTTTGTCATTCTAAATTTAAAACAAATAAAGTGTAGATTTCAACATGCATAGTGGGGAAAAAGAAGATTATATATGAAGTTGCAAATCTCTTATGGAAAACTTGCTTTTTTCTTTTTTTAAAATCACTTCTATGTATCATTTTCAAGCTGTCTTGCTTGTCTATGATTTCTTTTGGTCTTCCTTCTCTTCCCTTCTGTACATGTGAAAAATGATTCAGTGATTCTTTTTTACTTTATTTTCATTTTCTTCATTTCTTCTTTGCAAACCTATAGCTAGCTCTTCTTTCTTAGATCTTTCGTAAATTGATTTAAAACAAAAATAAACCTTTGTAGCAAATGATCATATTTAAACAAAACCAATCTCCATTTGACCATACACCAAAAATTATACCTCTTTATACATCTTGAATCAATTACTTTTCCTTTCTTTTTAAACATTACTTCCCATCATGCACTCCATGGACCAGTTAAGTTGCCTGTGTCTCAGATACAATATTCAGTCTCTCATTTCTGTGTGACTTTTTACGGATTCAGTTAAATAATTCAATAAACATTCATTTGTATCAGACACTGTGCTAAGCATACAGTTGCTAAGCACAAGTACCTGTAATATATTCCCTCCTCACCTCCAACTTTTAGAATTCCATGTTTCCTCCAAAGTTCACCTAAAATACTACCTTCCACATGGAATCTTTCCTTATCTTCATCAGCTATTAATGATTTCACTTCCAGATTACCTTGTTTTAGTATATTTTTTCATGTGTATATATATATGTAATGCATTAAAACTATATTTATTACATATGTTATGTATATATGAATGTATTAAAGAGAGAGAGATCCATATAGTATGCTGTTTAAGGTAAATGGAGTATTTTTGTATAAAGAAATATAATTATATTATCCAATAATTTAAAATATTGCTATTGCTAGTGGTCAACATTTTGATACCTAAAAACAAAAAATTTTTGTTTTAATATATGGTGCTAATATAGTGTATGAAGAAATATAGATTTCAGACATAATTTTGACAGTTTTGGAGAGAAAAAGATCTGCGGCAAAAAATATAAAGACTATCTAACATATTCATGACTGATATAGAAAGATACTTTGTGTGTTGAAAATTTAATGTTTATAAAGAGGCAGAGGAAGAACTTTTAATTTAAATAGTAGAGAAAATGAGTATAAAAGAGCACAAAGTGAGGATTATGTTGATGACTTCAAAGCTGTAAAGCATGATGGATACTTTGACTGAAATGAAAGAGGACAAACCTTAGTGAGAAATCATAAACATTTGGAGACTGAGACATAATATAAAAAGAAGTATCAATTTGGTGGGAAATCTGGGTAGTTGTGGCTTTTTAAGTAAATGGTATAAATCAGAAATCTTGCATTTAAGCTATAAGATTCAGTCTAAGAACCTGAAAAGAATAACTAAAAACACAAGAAGGGAACCACCAAAGCATGTCTGTTGAAGTTGTGGCATTTAAGAGCGGTCATTTAACAAAAGGCTTCAGTTCAGTGATTCCTGATTGTTTAGAGAGAGAATTGACTTCATTTGCTAAGAATTTCATTAACAACTATTTCCTTTCATCACCATCTAGAGTTGAAGAAAGATGAAACTTCTAACAAAGTCTTATTGCTCTTTCTTGTTACCTTTGGGTTAAGAAGGAAAAGCAGAGAAGAATTTTCACTTTGCTATCATGGTGAACTGGCTCAAAGAATCAATCTGAGGTTCTATTACTTTGCGTTTCATTCTGATTAAATAGCACAACTTTTAGGTGAATGAATAACTGACTGGCCTGGTCTGCAGTGGAGAGAGTGCTGGATTTAGTGTTCAAATCTCGCCTTAGACCCTTACTAGCTGTATGACTATGGACTCAACCCTGTTCACCTCAGTTTCTTCATCTGTAAAATAATCTGGAGAAGGAAATGGCAAGGCATTCCAGTTTCTGTGCTAAGAAAACTGCAAATGGGGTCATGTAGAGTTGGACATGACTAACAAAATGACCAAACAATGACTGGTTTGTGTATCCCAGAGATGGTCAATTTGGTAAGAGATGTCTGACTTGAATAGGTGAGAGATATGAGGTACTTAAAGAGGGTAGATTTTGACTGTTTTGACCATCTATTGACAAGATCCACCCATGCTACACTTCTGGTGTTATACATGTGCAAGTGGACTCCCCTGATAGAATGTGAGGTCCCTGAAAGTACAGACTCCCTAATTGTTGTTTTTGTATCCCTAGAGCCTGGTACATGATAGTTACTTAAGAGATGCTTATTTGCTTACTTTTCTGATTATTCTCCAATGGAAAAGTCTTTCTCATCTTTTTTATACTTTATTCAACTCACTCATCTTCAAGAATTGAAAATATTCATGGTTCTTTTAGTTTCTCATTCAGATCTTAAGATAGATTCAGTGACATAAATTTAGTTTTTGAGCTCTACCTGCAGGAACGCTCTTAGCAGGTCACCATGATGAAGATAAAGAAGGAACTTTTGGAATATCATTAAGAACTAGGGTTATTTAGACACCAGCTATAATAATAATAATAACATTAATATTTTACTTCATCAAGTGTTTTTCTCATATCTATTTCATCTACTCTATTTTCTAAGACTCACATTCCAATTTTAGAGACGCAAAATCAGGCCCATAGAATTCAAATGCCTTGCCCCAGGTAACACAGAGAGTGGCAAAGGCAGAAAGTGCAAACATTACTTCTCTATGACAGTGCTTAAGACTATATTGTAAAGACTTTATATGTGCATATATGCATATATGTGACCTTTGCCAGATGAGGAGTATAGACAGATCTCATTTTATTGTGCTTTGCATAAAACATTTATTGTTTTGTTTTTTTAAAACCCTTACCTTCTGTCTTGGAGTCAATACTGTGTATTGGCTCCAATGCAGAAGAGTGGTAAGGGTAGGCAATGGAGGTTAAGTGACTTGCCCAGGGTCACACAGCTGTTTTTTTAATTGAAGGTTTGTGGCAACCCAGCAACTAGCAAGTCTATTAGTGCCATTTCTCCAATAGCATAGACTCATATAGTGTCTCTGTGTCACATTTTGGTAATTCTCACAATATTAAAATTTTTCATTATTATTTTTTCTATTTTTTCATTATTATTTTCATTATTTTTTCTATTTTTATTTTCATTATTATTATATCTATTATGGTGATCTATGATCTTTGATGTTACTACTGTAATTGTTTTGAGGTGCCACTAACTTCATCCATATAAGGCAGTTAACTAAATCAATAAATGTATGTCTGAAGACAACAACTTTCTAAGGACTAGAATGATCAAAATAGAAAAAGAGGCTAAAAAAAGCTACTGAAGAAAACAACCCCCTGAAGACTCCCTAAAGAGCCAAAATGAAAAGGAAACACAAAATCTCAAAGAAGAAAATAACTTCCTAAAAATAAGAATTGAGCAAATGGAAGCTAATAACACCATAAGGCATCAGGAAACAAGACAAAATTGAAAGAATTTTTAAAAAGTAGAAAATATGAAATATATCACTCAACTCTGTATTACAAGAAACCGTCAGGAAAAAAACTTCTGTTATTCTTGAAGAAAGGGGTGTAATAGAAATGGAAAGATTTCACCAATCACTTCCTGAAAGAGACCTTAATATAGATAAACCTAATTTAAAAAGCTAATAAGAAAGAAGTCAGAGATATGAATAGAATGTTAGATAAGTTAAATATGAGAGATATTTGGAGAGAATTGGATGGGAAAAGAAAGGAATATACCTTTTTCTCAGTGGTACATGGTTCCTTACAAAAATTGACTATCTTTTAGGGCACAAAAACATTAGAGTTAAATGTAGAAGAGCAGAGATATTAGGTGCATCCTGTTTAGACCATGATGTAATAAAAATTGTATGTAATAAGGGATCATGGGCGGAAAAGTAAAAACTAGTTGGAGTCTAAGTAACTTAATCTTAAAAAATGAATGGGTTAAAGAACAAATTATTAAACAGTAAATAATTTCATTAAAGAGAATGATAATAATGAGACAGCATACCAAAACATATGGTACATAGTAAAAGCATTAATTAGAGGAAAATTTATGTCTCTGAATGCTTATATTAATAAAATAGAGAAAGAAAAAGCCAATGAATTAGAAATGCAATTTTAAAAATTGAAAAAGAACAAATTAAAAGTCCCCAGCTAAATACAAAAAAGATGAGATAAAACACAATCATTGAATTAATAAAGCTAAGATTTGATTTTATTAAACAATCAACAAAATAGATAGACCATTGATTAATATGATAAAAAAGAGAAGAAAACCAAATCACCAGCATTAAAGATAAATAGGTTGAATATACCACTAATGAAGATGAAAGTAAAGCAATTATAAGGAGTCCTTTTGTTCAAATGTATGAAAACAAATTTAACAATATAAGCAAAATGGAAGAATTATTACAAAAGAAAACTGCCTATACTATGAGAGGAAGAAATAGAATATCTAAATAAACCTATTTTTTAAAAAGAAATTGAACAGATCATAAATTAATTTCCTTGAAAAAAAGCATCAGGACCAGATGGATTTACAAGTGAATTCTACCAAACATTTAAAGATCAAGTAATTCTAGCACTAAATAAATTATTTTAAATAATAGGTAAAGATTTATTTTTACTAATTTTCTTTTATGAAATAATTATGATATCTAAACTGGGAAGAGCAAAAACAGAGATAGAAGATTATAAGCTAATCTCATTAGTGAATATGGATACAAAAATCTTAACCAAAATACTACCCAGGAGACTACAACAATATTATAATAAAAAGATTATACATTATGACCAAACAGGATTTTTACCAGCAAGGCGGGAATGGTTTAATATAAGGAAAATCAATTTTATAATATCAATAATAAATTTAATAAAAATCATATTATTATATTGATAGATGCAGAAAAGGTCTTTGACAAAATACAAAACTCATTCCTATTAAATCATTTGAAGGCATAGATATAAATGCATTTTTTCTTAAAATGATACAGAGCATCTACCTACAACCATCAATAAGCATTATTTGCACTGAGGACAAGCTAAAAGTCTTCCCAATAAGATCAGGAGTGAAACAAGGTTGCTCATTATCACCAATATTATTTAACGCAGTTTTAGAAATGCTAGAAATAGCAGTAAGAGAAGAAAAAGAAATTGAAGGGATCAGGATGGGCAAAGAGGTAATAAAACTATCTGTGTTTGCAGATAAGATGATAGTGTATATATAGAAAATCCAAAGATTCAACTAAAAACTTATTTGAAACTATCAAAATTTTAGTAAAGTAGCATAATATGAATCATCAGCATTTTTATATGTTATGTATGAATTCCTGTGAGAAGAGATAGAAAGAGATACTACATTTGAAATAAGCACAAATAGAATAAAATACCTAGGAGTATACCTGCCAAAAAAAACTCAGAAACTACATGAACTTAAGTATAGAACACTTTTTACACAAAGTCAGATATAAATAATTGGAAAATATTAACTTTTTATGGATGAAACAATATAATTAAATTGAGAATCCTACCTAAATTTACTTATTCAAAGCCATCCTAATTAAATTGTCCAAAAAATTTTATGGGACTAGAAAAAATAATAAAATTCTTTTGGAAGAATAAAAGATCAAGAAAAGCAAAAGAATTACTTTTTTAAATGTAAAGGAAGGAGGTGTAGCATCACCAAATTTTAAATTGTGTTATAAAGCAGTAATTATCAAAACTATCTGGTTTTGTTTTGTTTTTCTGCTAAGAAACAGAAAGATAGATCAATGCGTCGAAACAGATATATAGCAAAAAACAATAGAAGATTATAGTAATCTTGTATTTGACAATAGCATAGATCTAGGTTTCAGGTTAAGAAATCATTATTTGGTAAAAATTGTTGGGACAACTGGAAAACAGTTTGGTATAAACTAGGAATAGACAAATATCTTATACTATTCACAAAGATAAGATAAAACTGGATACATGATCTAGATATAAAAGGAGATAACATAAGTAAATTAGAAGAATAGAGAACATATTACCTATAAGATTTATGGATAAGAGAAAATTTTATTAGTCAACAAGAGATGAAGAGCAATGTGAGATGAAAAATGGATAATTTTGAGTACATTAAATTGAAAAGTTTTTGCACAAATAAAATAAACTTTGCCAAGATTAGAAGGAAAGCAGAAAATAGAGATGAATTTTTTATAGTCAGCCTTTCAGATAGAGGTCTAATAGAAAATATACAGAAATTTTTGTCAAATTTATGGCAATAAGAGGCATCTCCCAAATGATAAATGACCAAAAGATATGAACACATAATTTTTGTAAAAAGATATTAAAGCCATATATAGGGTTTTTTTTTAATGCTCTAAATCACTACTGATTAGAGAAATTCAAATAAAAACAATTCTGAGATACCATATCATATCCACCAGACTGGCTAAAATGACAAAAGGGCAAAATAATAAATACTGATAGGGATGTCAAAGAATGGTGACACTAATGCACTGTTGGTGGAACTATGAACTAATCCAAAATTCCAGAGAGCTATTTGGAATTACACCCAGAGAATTATAAAACTGTAAATACTTTTATATCCAACAATACTATTGCTGGGTCTTTCCCCCAAGTAATCAGGAAAAAAGGAAAAGAACCTATGTTTCCATGTATATCAGTTCTCTTTGTGGCAGCAAAGAACTGATCATTGAAAGGGTGCTCATCAATTGGAGAATGGCTAAGCAAATTGTGACATAGATTTGTGATAGAATACTACTGCACCATAAGAAATAATGAACAGACTATTTTTTTTTAATCTTGGAAAGAACTATATAGCATAATGAACAGAACCTAGAAAACATTATACATAACTACAGATTTAATATTTGAAGAATAAATTGTGAATGTTACCTACTGAGTCTTAACTGATAAATAGAAACATGAAAGACAATTTATATATCCTCCTCCTCCCAAGAAAAGAACGTTATTACTATTAGAACAGTAAGAAAGATTATACATAGAAAGAAGGAAAGGAGTGAAATGAATAGGATAGACTAACATCCCCCCTGCAAAAAAATAAAGGGATGAGAAAGAGGAACACTGAACACCTAGGGAGAAAAGAAAAGGAAAGTTAGAAGGGCATGAATTATCTCACATGAAACAGTGCCTAAGAGTGGAGGAGAAGGTGGGAGTTAGGGGACAGGCAATGTTTTAATTTTATTCTCATAAAAATTAGCTTGAAGTGGGATTAACACACACAATCAGCCAGTTATAGAAACCTACTATACCCTATTGAGAAGCAGGAGGAAAAGGGGAACAGGAGAAGGAAATGGACAAAAAAAAAAACAGGGCATGAAATGAGGGAGAAGCAAAACCTTTTTGAACAGAGAAAGGCTGAAAGGAAAGGAAGAAAGGTAAATAGAGGGTGGGGATAAAATGGAGGGAAATACACAAGTAGTAATCATAACTGGGAATGGGAATGGGATCAATGATCTATAAAATGGAAATGGATAGCAGAGTGGATTAAAATATACTGTCTACAAAAAAACACATTTAAAGCAAAGAGATATGTACAGAATAAAAGTAAGAGGTTGGAGTAGGATCTATCATGCTTCAACCAAAGTTTAAAAAGCAGGGGTAATAATCATGATCTCAGACAAAGCAAAACTAAAAACTAATCTAATTAAAAGAGAAAAGGAAGGAAATTAAATTTTGATAAAAGGTACCATAATAATCAAACAACATCAATACTAAACATATGTGGGCCAAATGGCATAGCATCCAAAAGAAGAAGCTACCTGAATTACAGGAGGAAATAAACAATAAAACTTTACTAGTGGGAGACCTCTACCTTCTACTCTCAGAAAGAGATAAATCAAATCCAAACAAAAAATAAATAAGAAAAAAGTTGAGGAGATTTTTATTTATTATATTTTATTTAAAACTTTAGAAAGTTAGATATAAGTAGACCTCTGGAGAAAACTGAATGGGAATAAAAAGGAATATGTCTTTTTTTCAGTAGTAATTGGCACCTTTACAAAAATTGCCCATATAATAGGGTACAAAAACTTTACAACAAATGTAGAAAAACAGAAAAAATAGATGCATCCTTTTCAGACCACAATGCAATCAAAATTATATTCAACAAAGGACAACAGAAAAACTAAAAATTAATTGGAAACACAATAATCTTATCCTAAAGAAGGAATGAACAAAAAAAGAATAAATCATAGAAACAATCAATAATTTCATTAAAGAGAACAATAAAAAGGAGACAATATACCAAAATTTATGGGATGTAGGCAAAGCTCTACTTAGGGAGAAATTTATTTCTCTAAATTCTTACACCAATCAAATAAAGAAAGGACACATCAATGAAATGGGCATGCAATTTTAAAAAAAACTAGTAAAAGAACAAATTTAAAATCCTCAACTAAACACCAATTTGGAAATCCTAAAAATTAAAAAAGAGAGAAATTAAGTGTGCTCTGACTACTCCACTGATTAGTTGTTCCCTGTTTCTTTCCCTCTCCTCAGGCTTCCCTACTCCATGAGATACAATATTGAAGGATATTGCATAAACTCAGTTGATAAAGTCGTGTCAGGGTTTGAAAGAATTGACTCCAAATTTTAAAGAAGTTTTACTGTGGGTAAAATACTGTCAGATGCTATCATGAAAGGAAAAGTCAATTAATGGGGCAAACTTTATTGTCTTATTTTTAAAAATTGCCTTAGCCACTTCACCTGTCAGCGACCACCATCCTAATTGGTCAGCAGCCATTAACATTGGGGCAAGACTTTCCATCAGCAAAAAGATTAGGACTCATTCAAGTTAGAGATGATAGTATTTTTTTTATCAATATCTTTCAATTAAGGTACATACATTAAAAAAGTTTTTAATTCCCATCTTAGAAGCAATAAAGTGTATTGGTTCCAAGGCAGAAGAGTAGTAAGGACTAGGCAATGGGGATTAAGTGACTTGCCCAGGGTCACACAACTAGGAAATGTCTGAAGTCAGATTTGAACTCAGATTTTAACCTCTCATCTCCAGGCCTAGCTCTAAATCTACTGAGCTATATAGCTACACCCCCTGTACATTTTTTTAAAGACATAAAACTATTGTATACTTATAGCTTATAATATAATGTAAACATAACTTTTATTCACACTAGGAAATAAATAAGTTTGTATAATCCTCTTTATTGCAATATTTGCTTTATTGAGGTGGTCTGGAACTGAATCTGCAATATATCTGAGTTATGTCTGTAAATATGAAAGTCACAACAATTAAATAGTTGAAGAGCTATTATGTGGAAGAAGGATCAGATTTTTTTTTCTGCTTATCCCCATAGGAGTAATACTACGAGTAATGAGTGAAAGTTGCAGAAATGTAAATATAGACTCAAAGGAAAAATTTCTAATAATTAGAGAAATCCAGAAATGGAATAGGTTCCAGAAAGGGACTAGGTAGGGGGATCATCCTCACTAGAGGTCTTTAAGCAAAATTTGGATAACCTTCTAGTCAGGTATGTGATTTTAGGAATTCTTGATCATGTTCAAGTGGCACTAAATGGGATATTAAAGTCTTTTCTAGTTCTGATTTCACATAATTCTAAATGTGGAGCAGGCATACACTACTACTGGGCAGGAGGCTTCTGCTCCTTCTTTGCAAGGGACTTTGGGGTTGGAAGAAAGACACAATACCACTGGAGACTCCAGAGCATCTAGTAAGCCCTAGTAAACTATCTCAAAGAAAGCAGGAGCCACCCAAGTTAAAAAAAAGTGACTACATTTCAGTGAGAGAGGATGCATGAAGATTGAGAACAGAATCAGGAATTTTAGTGACCTAGGACCAGGAAAGAATGTGGAGGCATCCAGTCTAGTAATGATAGCAGCCTGAAGAACAGTAAAAGAAGAACAAGTACTGGTGAGATAGTATCTCTTTACCAATATCCTCAAGTTTATAAAAAGGGATTGGGCTTTGAGTTTGACAGGGGTAGATAATATCTGAAATCTAGAGGATAAGGAGAATTTCACAAAAGGGAACTAGTTTAAGGACAACTTATGGGATTTATGTCATGATTGCTCATTCCTTTAGTAGAATACTTCTTATTACCCATAACTGTGATTCAGTCATTCTGGAAATTTTCTGTTTTAATCTGTTCTTTCTCTTTCTGTCTCTTTCTTCTGTCTCTGTCCCTGTCTCTGTTCCTATCCTCTCTGTCTCTCTCTGTCTTTCTATATTTCTCTGTGTCTCTGTGTTTCTCCCTCTCCCTTTCCCTCCCTTCCTCACTCCCTCTGTCTCTGTCTCTATCTCTCTGGCTCTCCCTCTCCTTCTCTCTGGCTCTCTCTCTTGGTGTCTCTCTCTGCCTCTGTCTCTGTATCACTCTCTTTGTCTCTGTCTCTCTGTCTCTGTCTCTGTCTGTCTCTCTCTCCGCCTCCCCCCCACCCTCCTCGCAAGGACCAGCTGATTTTACAACATAAGTGAAACAGAGCCTCTCCACACTGCATGACTCCACAATGAAGTAGGTTTCCTGGGTTTTTATTTGGCACATCGTCTAAAAATATCTATTACTTAGACTAATCTATCTCCTGCCAAAGCTGGATTTCTACTTGACTATTTCCATCAAGTGATGAAAACCTTGGATGCTCCCAAATGTCTAGGGCCTTCCCTTGGCCTAGACAATCCTATATGATCAGCATTTAACATACTGCATGTAGCAAATGCCAGCTTAATTATAAACTTGCTCCAACTGGATTATATTCAAAATAAATGTGCTTAAGATAAAATTTGGATCTAATAAAAATATTAATAACTGAGCTTCTGGGACAGAAGTTGTTTTGTGGTTGTTTTATTTCATGATTAAATTATTTTCCTTTCTAATTCTTATTTTAATAATTCTCTTTAAATTGCCTTAAAACTTTTGGGATACTCTGTATAATAGATAAAATGTGAGTGACTTTAGTAATGACAGCACTCCTAGCAAAGGATATAAAGAGATCCATCTTTATAAGGGTCTCCACACTCATCAGGATGATGTCAGTAAATTGGGATGGGGGCAAGTCAACAAAGCATTTATTAAGCCCTAAGTAACAGTGCCAGACACTAAGTTAAGCTCTGGGAATATAAAGAAAGGCAAAAAACATTGTCCTTGTCCTCAATGAAATTACATTTTAACAAGGGAAACAATATGTACCATGTACATACAAGATATATTCAGAGTTGATGGGGGATAATCTTAGAGGATAGATACAGGGGAATAGAGAAGTAGGGGGAGGGACTGGAAAAGGACTTTTACAGTAAATAGGATTTGATATGAGTTTTGAAGACATTTAGAAAATCTGAAAAGCAGAGGGCAAAAGGAAACACATTCCCAGGATGAAGGAGAATTCATGCAAAAACCTTAAGTCAAGAGAGTCTATATTCAAAGAACAAGTAAGGCATTGTAGCTAGATCATAGAAGGTATGGAAAGGAGAAAATTCTAGGAAGGCTAGAAAGTTCACAAAGGTCAAGTTATGAAAGATTTTAAATACCCGTCAAAAAAAATCTGCCATCTGTGGATATTATAGTGTTGATGGTGGTTTACCCAGAATCCTGGCCTTTGCACAGATCTCATGCATTTGTATATAATGTCTGCCAGGTTTCCCAAAGTCCTAGGTGATGTGTGTGAGGTTTTGAACAAGCCTACAAAGAATAATATCATGGCACTTTCTATCTTTTAGTTCACTTCATTTTCTCTAACTGCCTTCCATTCCTGGAATGTTGTTCCTCCTCCTCTCTAACTCCTGATCTGTTCGACTTCCTTTAAGTCCCTGATAAAATCTCACCTTCTACTACAGGAAGCCTTCTCCAACTCTTCAATTTCAGTGCTTTCTCTCTGTTAATTATTCCCTATTTATTCAGTATATCACAGTCTTTGTATATATTTGTAGGTGTATTGTCTCCTCCATTAGACTGTAAGTTCTTTGAGACCAAGGACTACCTTTTGTCTCTTTCTGTATCCCTAGTGCTTAACACAATGTCTGCCACACAGCAGGTTCTTCATAAATGCTTATTGATTGACTGGGTTAATGATCCAGCCAAGAGTTTAAATTAGCCCAGGATATAATATCTGAATTCACCACCAGGTGGCAGAACATTCCAGTTATTCTTTTAAGATATACAAGTGCATGTTCTGACTGGTTACTTTCTAACAGGGCTGAGTTTAAAGAATCCTTAGGGGAGGAGGGATAGTTCTTCCCACCCTGGCTTTGGAATTCTTGCTGCAGAATATTCCCTTTTAGAAATCCAGTTACTACAGGGTTCTAATTAAGTGTAAGAAATTAAATGGAATATTGGTCAAATATTAAGAGATAAAACCTACTATTTTTAACTGACTTGTGGCTTCCATTCCGTAGACATATTCCTTCATGGGTCATTTCTCATGATGTTTGTAGATCAACATCTAAGACCACTTAGAATATTTGGATCATATAGTTTTTAATAACACAAAATTAAATGCAAAAGAAATATATCGATTCTTCTTTTTGAACCCATGCCTACTGTTCTTTGATATGAGTAAGAAAAATTTGAATCCATACATTCCTAGCTTATGAAAAAGGAACACAGAGACAGATATCTACCCCAACTCCACTTTAATCTCAGGCTCTTGGAATAAAAAAAAAGTGGGAAAGGTAATGTTACCTCAACTCAGTAACCTCCTGGCAATTTGAAATCCTATTAGATGCTAAACCTCCCTCTCTTCCCTTCCTTCCTTCTCTCCTTCCCTTCCTCCTTCCCTCCCTCCTTCTCTCCCTTCTTCCCTCCATCCTTCCTTCCTTCCTTCCTTCCTTCCTTCCTTCCTTCCTTCCTTCCTTCCTTCCTTCCTTCCTTCCTTCCTTCCTTCCTTTCTTCTTTCCTTCTTCCTTTTTCTCTTGGTCTCTCAGTTTTACTCTGTTTTCTAATCATTTCCTTGGCCCTAGAGGAAAATAATAATTTAAAGAGATAAAACTACATTGCAAATTCTCATGGGCCACATTTAGAACTGAAAAAAAATATTTTTAAGTTGTTTAGCAGTTTGCTCAACATCACATAATAGGTGAAATGAGACCAAGCTAAGACACTACTAACCTTTGTTTTTGGTTACTTTCCCTATCTCTCAATTCAGGAAATACCTCTTATTGTTTCAGATATCTCTGTGCTAGGTAGAGAGTGCAAGTCTGGAGGAAAGAAAAAATGCAAATTCTCTACATTTGTAGGACTTTTCTTAAAATGGAAAAGGTAATTTATCAGGTTCTGAACTTTTAAATTCCTGCATTTTGGGGAAATACCTCTCCAAAATGAGTAATTTTTGTAGTAAATCAGCATTCATCTCAGGAAAGTGAAAAGAAAGAACTCATGCACAAAATTTATGTATCCAAAATGAATACATTCTCTATTGTCAATTAATGCTTAAAGGGAGAACCAAAGATAATGTTTGTCTCTCAAAGTAGGCCTCCATTAGCTATCTGGGTGATTCCTTTTTCAAATCAGCTTGAGGTGAAGCTAGGCAGGAGGAGGGTAATAGAATTAAATGGATAACAAGCTTTCCTTTTTCATATAGAAGTTTACATTCCTGATGTTTCTGACTTCCCCATACAGTATTGATGGGAGGAGAAGAAAGATGTTATCTGTCATGTCTTCTCAGACATCTGTGCTTTGAAATCATTTAAGTATAATTGGTTGAGGTGAAGAAAGGAAGGTAGGAGAGAAAGTCTGAGTCACATCACAGCTGACTTTGAGCCTGTTCTTAGAGAGAAAGGGACTATGGGTAGACACTGGAGAACTTTCTGAAGGCTCAGAGCTCAATAACATGTATGGCTTTAGGTAAGTTACTCAATCCTTTTAGACCTCTGTTTCCCCACCTCTAAAATGAGGGCATTGTATTAAATGACCCCAAGATTCCTTATAGGTGTCTACATCTGTGTTCCTATGACCCCTTTCAACTGTGGCAATTAGTTCATAGAGAATCTCTTGGAAAAAAACGAGAAAACAAAGGTGCCATTAAATGTGTTCAGGAACTGAATTTCTGATTTAACTCTGAACTCTCTTGAGTCAGTCTATAGACTCATTCTATGAGTGTGCAAAGGAAGGGAATCATTCTTTCAGAGCCTTTTGTTGAATGCTTCATACATTGGGGTAACTTGCAGCCATCAATCAGGCAAGCAAATAACTGCTAATGTGTATTTGTACGCTTATGTTTTCCAGTAACCATGTCAGTTTGTTTATATTCACAATGCTGGCATTAACAGTTTAAAATTATTCTAAATAGCAAGCATATCCTTCAGGGAAGGGTCAGAGTCATCATAAACAATGTATGATTAAATGAATTGTGGCACTCAAAGTTTAACTGGCCCTGCCACTAGAGTGAAGGAAAACACAATTTTCAAAGGCATTTACTCCATCAGGCCACTCTGAAAACCAAAATAAAGGGCAATTTGGGTATTTCTAGTCCTGGGGGCAGGGGGAAATAGAGGTCAGGAAATACCTACCCATTCAAGATTCTTCTACTTATTCTTTTTTGAGGTTGGAATCCTCAAAAATCATCCAAATAATCAGAACACCTGAAGAATAACCTTAAAATAATGACACTCAAGTAACACATATCTCAGCAGAGATAACCAAGTGGTACAGTTGGACAGAACATCTATCTGGCATTAGAGAGTGATGAGTTCAAATCTGGCCTCAGATGCTTACTAGCTACAAGTCACTTAACCTTTTTGAGACTCAGTTTTCTCATCTGTAAAATGAGGATATCTCTCAGGGTTGATGTGAGGATCAAATCAAATAAAATCTGATAAGCTTTGAAAACTGTAAAGCAATTTAACATTGGTAACTGCTATTATTATTATTATTATTATTATTATTATTATTATATCTGTGATTTCATCCATAGGAGTATTTGGTCCACATGCTCATTTACTTCAATGGATGGGCTTTATGAGTTGCTGCAGCCAAAGAATTTTCATTACCTCTTTGCCAATGTCAGCACTCAACTAGAATTGTTCCCAGACCAAGATCAATAAGCCCATATCTGAAGCTTCTCCGTTTTGTGAGGATGTGCCAAAGCTTATTTTCATAGCCTTCAAGACCCCAGGGTCACTTCTGTGCCATGATGAGCCATCAGTTCTTCATATCACAGAGGGTAGGGTATAGAAACCAGTGAGAAAAACTCCCTCTACCAGTGTAGGTTGGTACCTTTGCTACAACTTAGAGAGTTATCTAGAGCATTGGTGTCAAAATCAAAGAGAAACAAATCCCTGTAGGCTACATTTTGACTTAGAAAACCACAGATTAACATCATCCATGTCATATTACATTTTATTTATTTTAATAAATATATTCCAATTCTATTTTAATATAGTTCCCCCAGAATCTCACAGACTTAAGGCTAGTGGAACTCAAGTTTGACACTATGGCATTGAGATGAGAAGTTAAATAACTGGCTCAGGATGACAAAGCCAGTATGTATCAGAGGTGGAACTTGAATTCAAGTCTTCTTGGCTCCTTCAAGACCAGTTCTCAATCCACCACACCATGTTACCAAACTCACCAAATCTTATATGGTCCAACAAGTATCGTTCCCTTCTAAGTGATTGTTTTTGGAACTCTTCTTTGGGGAATTACCTTAATGGTCAGTTTATAAACCACACAGGAAAATCAGTCTCTTTACTTTTATAGTCATGTAAAAGTAATGAGATGTAAGTTGAAAATCCAGGCCTTTATGGAAAAAATCTTGCAAAGCCATTTCCTTCCCTGCCAAGTAATTTTTCTCCAATTTCCAACAGCCTTCATGCAATCAATAGGATCTTGGGAATGAGAAAGAATGAAGAATGAATGATAAAATTAAAATGATTTTTTAAAAAAACTTCAATACTTATATAACTTTAAAATCATGTTCAAATCCATTAACGATTTTTTTTGTGGGGTTGTGTGGCTTACAGCTTTCTTTCGACCATTTGGACAGATCTCCCCACATCAGATATCTCTCTAAAATTCCAGCAAGTCTCTTTCCCACCTGAGGCCTCACTGGGTCTCATCTGCTTTTCTTTAGTACATTTCTCCCTTCACCCCATTTCCCCCTTCTTTGAGTCGTCTCCTTGGTCAGAATTTTTGCCAATGTCCCACCCACCAGCCCCTTGGACTCCTTGAGCAGTCAGACCAGACTTAAGTGGGAGGCTCTAAATAAAGCCAATAACTCCTGACTTCTCTGCTAACTAGGTCATATTTATTCTCTGTTAGTGATTCTGTGTCCTCATTCCCCAAGAGATTTACCTATACGTTGTTCTATGTAGCAGGAATAAAAAAACATCGAATACAGGCCCAAATATGCTGTTGCTTCTTCTTCTTCTTCTTTTTTTTTTCTAGCCTGCTGAGTAAATTTCCCTGTCTTTTATTATCTTCTGTGAGATAATTTAACTTCTTAATGCAGTTGGAAAATGTGGTGTAAATGATACTGTAGTAAATGAAAGAACTTCATCAACTTCTAATTAGAAATTGAACCACTATGTGGGTCGCATAATAGAAGAGCCTGCTTTTGCTAATCTACAACAAAAATTGGTTTGGGGAAGAGTTCATTGAAAGGATAAGGTGAAGAGACTCTAATTAGATGCATTTTAAAATTTCTTCCTAACCTCTGATCCCTGATTGGAATAGTCTCTTTTCCCCATGAGTCAGAAATACAATTTATTGCCCCCTTTAGAATTCTGAAGAGAGGACCTTTATTTACAAAGTCCCTAAATTCAGCCCCAACAGCCCTGCCAAGTTACTCCGGTTAGAAGACAGGAAAAGCTATGTCACTGGGTGAGTCTGGAGGAGGATAAGCCTCTTTCTTCTAGACTCATATGTAAATTTCTAGTGGAAACCTAAGCTTACTTCATGACAAAAGTCTTAGAATAGAACATTGCTTCCAGATTTCACTGTTTTGGAAAGGGGGAGAGGAGTTCCATAAAACCATAAGCCAGAAGAGATCAGCTCCACTCCATTCCTTGCTGCAAAGAAGGGCTATTCCTGAATGATGCTGGACTGAAGGGTTTCATTTTTTTCTTAAATGTCTCCAGAGAAATTATTATTTTTATCTCCCCGTTTTCCTGCAAGTAATTAGTCCCCCAGGCCCTTAAATACCGAGTTTGTCTTGTCCCTAGAGATTAAGAAAAAATGAACTAAGATTTTATGTCACTGGTTAATTCAAGAGAAAGAAGGAAGAAAAAGGGATTTCTTTCCCCTATCTCTAAAATATTGCTAAATCGGCAATGTTTCTGAGATCTTAAGGTGGAAGACAAAACTCTAGCTATACTTAGAGAACATAAAAGCCCTGGGAAATGCAAAATTTTGGGGAAGGAGCTAAATTCTAGCATCAAATGTCAAAAATGAATGAGGGAGGGAAAGCAAGGTGGCTCAGTGGATAGAGAGAGCCAGGCCTGGAGACAGAAGGTCCTGGGTTCAAATATGATCTCAGGCACTTTCTAGCTGTTTGACCCTGGGCAAGACCCAAGGGATTCTTTCAGCCACAACAACTGGATTTTCTTTCCTGATTTTTGCTGCACCTTCTGCAGCAACTTAACTCCAATGGCCAAGGCCCTTACTTAGTATCTTTTCAAAGATAGAATATAAGGTTTTGTTTTGTTTTTTTTTAATGAATGAGTATATGTTATCAGTTATGATTTTTTGTCATTTGGTTTTACTTAACTGGGTTTTTTTTTGTCTTTTTGTGGTATACACTGGGATATAATGAAGGCAGAAAAAATCCAAAGAGCATCAATAAAAGACTAAAAAGGGTCAGAAAACTATAAAAATGTGATAGAGGGAGCCACATCTAGTTTCCAGCCATTTTTTTAGGGCTACCAAAAGTTTCATAATAGCTTTTTTTATAGTAGTTTTACTTTTGTACAGTGAAGTGATTATTTTAGGAATTCAATTCATATGATTTCATTCAATTCAATAAGTATTTTTTAAGCACATACCATGTCTCAGGCATGTTCTAAACACTGGAAACACAAAGCAAAAATGAAATAATCCCTTCCCTCAAAGGGTTTACATGTCTAGGTGGGAAGGGTATTCTTATGATTAAAGTTGGGGTACTTTCACAATAAGTCATAATATGAGTCACGTGTCAGCCCTGGCTAAAGAGAAGGAAAAGCGACTTAGAAATAATTTGATATTGCTCTTTTAGATAAAGAGGAAGACTTTGGGATAGGAAAAGGAGAGGAAACTAACTTTCTTGAAGGCTACTTGTTGCCAGTCTTCTGGGATTTCTCCAGGTTTCCTTTTGTAGTTCCCTTAAGTTCTATCCTGGTTATCATCACAAAAATCCAAAGTAATAAAGCACCATCAGAAAAAGGTCTTGGAAATAGGAAAGAATGCCCCGTATACAACATTAGCAGGCTCCTGGTCATCTGGACCTCCTGACACTAGGAGAAACAGCTCAGTTAGCCGGTATGACAAAAAGAGACAAACTCTGAGTGTCTGTGCTCATCCTTGGAATCAAGTAAGGCAACTGCAAACATGGCATTAACACTTTCAGGCATTGTGACAGTTCCCCAAGGATTCATTTGTACCATTTGTACTGAATTGATGTGTACCATTTTCCAAGGTGTCTCTTATAGTGCCACATGGCACAGTACAAACACAGAGAATCCTGATGAATAAACCACCTTAGAATCAGAAAATGCTGAAATGTGGGACTAGTGAGACATTAAATGATCATATATTTTTGAGGTTATTTGTGAAATATTTATGATTTTATTGTATCTATATTATATAATATTTCACTATTTAATTTCAATAATTTAATTCCACATATTTATTATAAATAACATTACATATGATTCTATCATAAATAACATAATATGATTCTAGTCACTAAATAATCACTTTTTGGAAGTTTTTTGAAGTTATTTCTTGTGTGCTACTTGCATATGATAAATGTTAGAATATGTATAACAATACATATTTATTATATGCAAGTACATAATGTTTAGTATATTATAATAATGCATATTTGCCATATGCATTATTATATTATTATATGATCATTTTTTGGAAGTTTTTGGAAGTTATTTATTGTATGCTACTTGCATATAATAAATGTTTAGTATATATTATACATAATAATACATATTCAATTATATGCAAAAGCACATAATGTTTAGTATATATTATAATAGTATATATTTATTATATGCATTATTATATTATTATATGATCATTTTGGGAAGTTTTTTGAAGTTATTTATTGTATGCAACTTGCATATAATAAATGTTTAGCATATATTCTATATAATAATACATATTCATTATATGAAAAAGCACATAATGTTAAGTATATATTATAATAATACATATTTATCATATGCAAGTAGCATACAATAAATAACTTCCAAAAACTTCCAAAAAATGATCATTTAAGAATCATATCATGTGCCATTCAGATAAAGTAGATTGGACTTTCAAAGTAGACATCATTAAAAGAGCCATTCCCATATTTCAGCATAGTCTGATTAGATTTA
This sequence comes from Gracilinanus agilis, assembly GCF_016433145.1. Taxonomy (NCBI): domain Eukaryota; kingdom Metazoa; phylum Chordata; class Mammalia; order Didelphimorphia; family Didelphidae; genus Gracilinanus; species Gracilinanus agilis. The sequence continues at coordinate 321,133,225 of NC_058133.1, read as the reverse complement.
GAGCTAGAAGTGAGTTTATATGCTATCTGCTCCATCCCATTTTATAGCTAAGAAAACTGAGGCAGGAGTCTAAACGACTTGCCCAAGGTCTCATGGGTAATAAGTCTCCGGGGCTTATTTGAACCCAGGTACCTTGACTCTGGAGTCAGCGCTTTTTCCGCTAGGGTACACCGCTCACAAAATACAGAGAAACCAGGAACCTGAAATTTTTGATTTACTGGGACGCGGGATTTATATTTTGTTGTGACTCCATTCCCTGAGGGTGTGTTTAAAAACTGTCCTGCCGTGTTGTTGTCCAGTGGGTTACTTAATGACTGTGAACAGTTGGGACTTGACTTTGGGGGAGATAAAGCAGGAATTTAAGCTGTGCTGCCACTCATTCATATTCACTTCTCCTTGTCTCATTTCAGAAAGCCGGTGCCAAAGAAAGATAATAAGGAACCTGATCTGACCATATTGCAGTCAGGCCAGCTAACTCGATTCTATCGCCTCCGGAGGTGTGTGCTGCTTTAGCCACGAGCAACATAAGCTTGTTGTTTTCCAAATTACGCAAATGCTTTTATTTTTTTGTAAAGGTGCATGCCACCTCTCCGGACCTTAGTTTCCCCATCTGTAAAATGACAGTGGTTGGATTAAGTGACCGCTAATGTCCCTTCTAGCTTTAGCATCGTGTGGTTGTATACATGCATATATCACACGTAGGGATAGATCTAATATATATCATAGAGAGACACATAGGTATACAGAAACACAAGTAGTACAAGTTCACCTTGGATGCACAGTCATTTCCAAAAATTTAATTGCTCACATGAAAAAAGGTCCTGGATTTCCTTCCTTGCTGTTTCTCCTTTTCTGTGCCAATTCATGCGATGTTCATCCCATTTTTCTGCGGTACCCAGGAGGAGAAGGTCCCCGCCTTACTTTGCTGGGGTAGAACTTTTCAATTCATGGTTTAAGCACATCCAAGTCCTGGTAATAAACTAACCTGAGACAATAGCATATTATATCCAAGAAAGGCAAATGTGGGGTTCTACGAAATCCCCCCAAACAGTCATGGAAATTGAATGGATGATCGTACAGACATGACAAAATCAATTCAGCAATGTAGTCATGGCGTGGGTTTTAATTTCCTATTTTGCTGTGTCAGAAACATTAGCACGAGAGGGAACTAGCAAAGATACCTTGACTTTACCTGCCCAGGTCTCTCACTGCTTCCTGAAGGCTGGCTGCCTTTTGTTTCTAAGCATGTATTTCCTTTCTCTGGAATGACAATTCTGATTCTTCACCTTCCCCATGAAGAAGAGGAGAAATCCTTTGGAGCAGAACTAAATTCATCCGCAAAAGAAATGACTTTCATTTGATAAAATGCTAAATAGAAAAGGGCAGGTTTATTTTAAGCCATCAACAGGCTGTTTTCGTTCATTATGCACAGCAGAGGAGACAGGAGTTTGGTTGCTAAGAAAATGGTTGGCCTGTTTCCATGAGATTCATGTGATGTGGAATGCATCTGTTCATTTCAACGGTGAAGGAATACCAGAAAGAAAAAAATGAAAAAAAAAACAAAACCTCAACATTTTAGAATATGTGTGATGAGTCACTTCAGTCTTTGGGGCAGAAATGATTCGTGCTGACAGTTTGTAGTATACAGATGGATCAGAGATTTAGAGCTGGAAGTGATCTTTAAGGTCATCTGGTCCATTCCTTTGTTTTAACAGATGAGGAAATCGAGGCTCAGAGACATTAAATAACTTGCCCAAGGTCACACACGTATACTAAGTGGTACAGCTGGGAATTGATTTCCGGTTGCCCTTTGCCATAGTGTTTCTGATAAAGAAGGAAAAAAAACAACAACAAATAAAGATGTGACTTATTTATGAGTTTCTTGATATTGGAAGATGTATTGCTTATTATATCCAACAGCCCACAGACATCAAAAGTTGGAAGGGGCCTCAGAGGCCACTTAGTCTAGCCCATATCTGAACAGAAATCTACTTTATAGTATCTGGGGCAAGTGGTCATTCCTTCTCTACTGATATCAGTCAGTCGATCAATTGACATGCATTTTTTAAAGGACCAATATTTACCAGGCAATGTGCTGGATGCTAAGAATATAAGAACAAATTAATTAATCCTATTCCTCAAGAGACTTTTCTTCTATTGAAGAATAGAATAATATATATTTCAAGTACACTTGGAGGGAAAGGAAGGTCCTTTATTTAACTACTGATAATGATTAAAAAAAAATTAGACTGAAAAATTAATCCTATTCCTCAAGGGACTTTCCTTCTATTGAAGAATAAAATAATATATATTTCAAGTATACTTGGAGGGAGGGTAAGGTCCTTTATTTAAGTACTGATGATGATGATTTAAAAAAAAAAACATTAGATTAAAACTCCAATATCATCCCTCCATAATTCCTTGAGATAATCAAGTTTTTGCCTGGAGAAAAATCTTACAAATGTCCAAGACAAATGTCCAAGTTGCCAGGGAATTTGAGCAGAATTTTCAAAATTGTCAAGTCCCTGCTGCCCCCTTCTTCCTCTATGAGGAAGTTTGTAAAAAATATACATTTCCTCAGACCCTCAGGCTAATGCCTCAATAAATTCCATGTAAATGTAGCCCTGAGCATGCCCTACAGAATCCCTAGAAGGGGTCATATTGCAGACCTCACCTTCTGCTCCCCAGCATTCCCTGAGGCCATATGGGCACTGGATAAGCACAGAGTGTTTAAACCAGCAGGAAACTAGGGATTACCTGGCTCTAAACTTTCATTTTATAGATGAGGAAACTGAGCCCCAGAGAGAAAGAACCATTCAATTTTTATTCTATTTCCCCAATGAAGGAAAATGACCTTTGGATTGGGAAGCATAAAACAAAAATGATAACAGGGCTTTAAAACTCAAGATTAGTGTAAAAATAGCAAGAGAGTATCAAGGGCCATCAGTGAGTTAAAATTTGCAGACCTGGACAAATTATATTATTAGAAACTGAAAACTGAAAAGAAGTGGCATCTGGGATTGCTGAGCCAAAAAAAAAATCTTGGAAAATGGGAAAGATGTGATAAAATGAGAGAGGGGCAGATAAACCAATTTTCCAGACCAGGAAGAGGGTGAAGACTTTAAGTAATATACCAATGAGCTTGACTTTAATTTTTAGCTCAATTCTAATATGGCTTATTAAAGTATGGATGGGTGAGCCCTGAGAAAAGGAAATAGTGATCACAAAGAGTCAGCATGGCTGCATCAAGGCCAGCTCCTGCCAACATAATCTAATTTCCTTTTAAACCCAGTGTTATGAGATAGATAGGTCAGGGAAATGTTGAAGACATCTTGTACCCAAATTTCTTTCTTTCTTTTTAAAAATTATTATTCATTTATTCATTTTTAAAAATTTTGAGTTCCAATTTCTCTTATTCCCTCCCATTCCTTCCCCACCCTTTGAGACAGCAAGCAATATGATTTCAATTAAATGTGAGAAATTATGCAAAATAAATTTCCATATTAGCCATGTTACAAAAAAATCCAAGAAAAAATAAAGAAAATGAAAAAAGTATATTCAGTCTGCTGCACTCAGATTAGCATTTTTCTTCATAGGTTCTTTTCTATTTGCTTTGCTCATTGTCTTGATCAGAGAAGCTAAGTCTTTCACAGATGATCATGCTTACAATATTGCTACTACTAATGTTCTCCTGACTCTGCTTACTTGACTTTATATTCATTCTATTGTTTCTGCTTGTTTGACTTTGCATTTGTTCATATAAATTTTCTTAAAATTTTCTGAAACCATGCTCCTTGTCATTTCTTATAGTACAGCAGTATTCCATCACAATCATGTATCAAAACATGTTTTCCAATGAATCCCTTCAATTTCAATTCTTTGCCACTACAAAAAGAGAGTTGTAAGTATTTTTGGTCCTTATCCACATCCCCTACAGCATTTGTCATTTTCCTTTGCTGTCATGTTAGCCAGTCTGTTAAGTATGAGGTGATACCTCAGAGTTGTTTCAATTATTATTTCTCTAATCAATAGTGATTGAGAGCATTTTTTCACATGCCTATTTGATAGTTTTGACTTCTTCTTCTGAAAACTGCCTGTTCAGATCCATTCACCATTCATCAATTGGGAAGTGGCTTTTGTTTTATTCATATATTTTTTATTAGTAGCTTTAATTTTTAATAATTTTTCCTCCATTCCCTTCTTATTTGAGAAATGAGACTTTTATCTGAGAAACTTACTGTAAACTTTCCCTATTTTCTGCTTCTCTTCTAATTTAGACTGCAATGGTTTTGTTTGTAAAAAAAAAACAACTTTAATTTTATGTAATCAAAATTATGCATTTTATTTCCTATGATCCTCTCTCTCCCTTATTTGGTCATAAACTCTTCCTTTGTTGACAGATCTGACTGGTACATTTTTTCATAATCCTTTAACTTTCTTATGACGTTTCCTTTTATACCTAAATCATTTTCCCATTTTGACTTTAATTTAATGTACAATTTGAAATGTTGACCTAAGCCTAGTTTCTTTCAAACTACTTTCTAGTTTTCCCAGCAGTTTTTGTCGACAGGTGAGTTTTTGCCCTGCTAAGCATGGATCTTTGGGTTTATCAAATACCAGATTTGTTGTGGTTGTGGTTGTAGTTGAGTCATGTCTGACTCTTCATGACTCCAAGGACCAACTGCTCATGGCAAAAGATATCAGTGGTTTATCATTTCCTTCTCTAGGTTTAGGCAGGGTTAAGTCATTTGCCCTAATAATAATTTGCATTCACAGTAGCTCATGGCCAAGTTTAAAATGGAAATTGGATCTCATTTTTTGGGTGAGAAACTTTTTGCTGATTCTAAGCTATATATTTTTTATTTTTAAAACATTCTTTTATTTTTTCCCTTGCATGTGCAATACAGTTTTGAATTTCTTTTTTCTCTCATTTTTGTACTTAATCAATATTAATCTTTTTTAAATTTTAAAAAAAATTTTAAATTTGCAGTAATATAAGTTTAAAATACATTTGTTCTAATATTTAAGGTCACACAACTAGTAAATGTCTGAGGTCACATTTTTATTCTGGTTTTTTTTTCTAGTCTTGCTAACTCCAGGCCCAATGTTCTATCTTCTGCGACACCTGGCTGTCCCTAATCTATTCCACTGATTCACCACTTTATTTCTTAGCCAGAACTAAATTGTTTTGATGCTTACCACTTTGTAATATAGTTTGAAATCTGGTACTACTAAGCTAACTTCCTCTACGTCAATAAAAATTGATACCTTTTAATATTATTTTTGCCCTTTTGTTCTTCCAGATGAATTTTGGTTTTTTTATGTCTCTATGAAATAATTCTTTGTTAGTTTAATTGATAAAATGACACTGAATAAATATATTAATTTAAAGTAGAATTAACATTTTTATTTTCTTGGTTTGGCCTACCCAAAACAATCAATATTTTCCCAATAATTTAGATGTCTTTATTTGTGTGAAAAGTGTTCTATAATTGTATTTTCTTATAGGTCCTGGGTTTGTCTCTTCAGATTGATTCCCAATAATTTTATATTGTCTGCACTTATTTCAATGGAATTTCTCTTTCTGTCTTTTCCTGCTGGGTGTGAGGTGAAACCTCAGAATTGCTTTGATGCTTATACCATTTTTTTGTGGTTGTGAATATTTTGCAGTTTTTCTGAGGACCATTTATTCATATCCTTGATCATTTATCTATTAGGGAATGATTATTAATTAATATGAGAGGAAGAGATTTTATATATGGAATAGCAAACACTGATGAGAAAAAATTTTGATATAAAGATTTTTCTCCCATTCAACCACTTCCATCCCTCTCCTATATGTATTAAGAGGAGTGTTTTTTTTTTTGTGCAGAAACTTCTTCAGTTTCAAGTAATCAAAATGATCTATTTTATGTTTTGTAATTGCCTTTATCTCTTGTTTGGTTAAGAATACATCTCCTAGGGGGCAGCTGGGTAGCTCAGTGGATTGAGAGCCAGGCCTAAAGACGGGAGGTCCTAGGTTCAAATCCGGCCTCAGACACTTCCCAGCTGTGTGACCCTGGGCAAGTCACTTGACCCCCATTGCCTACCCTTACCACTCTTCCACCTATAAGTCAATACACAGAAGTTAAAGGGTTTAAAATAAAAAAAAATACATCTCCTATCCATAGCCATAAGAAGTATATTTGTTTTTCTTCTAATTTTTTTACATTATAATCTTTAATATTAGAGTCATGTTTCAATTTAGACAATATTGAGGCTGTAATGCAGGATTGATGCAAGAAATCTTGCATCAATCCTGCATTACAAGGAATGTAGTATAGGATGTTCTAACTACACAGATATAACTCTTATCAAATTGCTAGTTTTCTTAATGAAGGGGCATGGAAAGAAGGGAGAGAATTTAGAACTCAATTTTGGAAAAAATGAATCTTAAAACTTGTTTTTATTTGTAATTAGAAAAAAATAAAATTTTCTAAAAAAAATGTTGGTCTAAGTCTAACTTCTGCCAGATTGCTTTCTGGTTTTCCCAGCAGTTTTTATAAAATAGGGAATTCTTTATTTCTGACCAAATAATTTATGTTTTCTACTTTATCAAACTCTGGTTATTGGATCCTTTTGTTTCTGAATCTCACTTATTTAATCTGTTCCAAGAATTATCTCTCTATTCTTTAACCAATAACAGATGGTTTTTTGTGACTGCTGCTTTTTAAAATAGTTTGATGTCTAGTAGTACTATTCCTCTTTCATTTTTTTAACCTTTCTTCTTTATATTCTAGATCTTTTATTTTCCCAAATCAATTTTATTATTATTTTATCAAATTCTATAAGTATCCCCTTGGTAATTTGATTGGTAGAGCATCATAAGTATAAATTAATTTTGGTATTATTGTCATTTTTTATATTCATATAGCCTAAACATGGGCCCTAAATATTCCTCTACCTCTCTAGTTTGCTTTTTATTTCTTTAAGGAGCACATGTTTTGGGGGGGCTTTGGGAGATTATTTTATTCATTAGATTTATTTTGTCAGATATTTTTTGCATTTTGTGGTTACTTGGAATGTGATTTCTCTATTATTGCTTCTTGTGTTTTGTGATTACTATATAAAAATGCAATTGATTTTAAGGGTTTATTTTGTAGCTCATAACTTTGTTGAAGCTATTGTCCTAATTAGTATATTTGCTGATTTCCTGGGGTTGTCCATGTAAACCTCAAATCATCAGCAGACAGGGATAGTTTTATCTCCTCTTTACCTATCTTTATTCCTCTAATTATTTTCTCTTGTTTTTTTTTTTGTTATTGTTACTGTTAGTGTTTTCAGGACTATATCAAATAATAAGATAACCTTGCTTCACTCTTGTAGTTAGTGGGAAAAGTTTTTGTTTATCCTCAGAGGTATTCTTTTATTTCTTTTGTGTTCTCAGATTGTTAGCATATAACTGGACAATATTTTCTTTTTTAAATTTTTTTTTAAACCCTTGTACTTCGGTGTATTGTCTCACAGGTGGAAGATTGGTAAGGGTGGGCAATGGGGGTCAAGTGACTTGCCCAGGGTCACACAGCTGGGAAGTGGCTGAGGCCGGGTTTGAACCTAGGACCTCCTGTCTCTAGGCCTGACTCTCA
>NC_058133.1:321078000-321125301 GCF_016433145.1 Gracilinanus agilis | reverse complement strand
GTACTTCGGTGTATTGTCTCATAGGTGGAAGATTGGTAAGGGTGGGCAATGGGGGTCAAGTGACTTGCCCAGGGTCACACAGCTGGGAAGTGGCTGAGGCCGGGTTTGAACCTAGGACCTCCTGTCTCTAGGCCTGACTCTCACTCCACTGAGCTACCCAGCTGCCCCTGGACAATATTTTCTGATTATTACTTTTATCTTTTATTTCTTCTGGTCTTGCTGTGTTGGTTTTCTAGTCTTTATTAGTTATTTTATTAGTTTGATTTTCTGTTCTCTTTAAATAGATTAGCTAAAGTTTTAAAAATAAATTTTATTAGCTTTTTAAGTTTTTAGTTTTAGTTTTGAGTTTTATTTATCAACTCTAAGTTATTTTTTAAACTCTTACTTTCTGTTTAGAATCAATACTGTGTATTGGTTCCAAGGCAGAAGAGCAGTTAGGGCTAGGCAATGGGAAGTTCAGTGACTTTCTCAGGGTCACACAACTGAGCAGTGTCTAAGATAAAATTTGAACCCAGGACCCCCCCACACACACACCTCTAGATCAAACCACTGAGCCACCTAGCTCCCCCTTTTAGTTTTAATTTAAGTTTTTATCATTTCCAATTTAACTATTTCCCCTTTAATTTTTAATATTTCCTTTTTTTAAACTTAAGCTTATTTTTAAATGTGTTGATTTTCTAATTTTTAAAATGCATATTCAGTTCCTTAATTCTTTTTTCTTCTTTTAAAAAATATATAATTGTAAGGATATGATTTTCCCCCTGGGAACTATTTTGGCTACGTCCCAGAATTTATGTTCCATTGTTTCATCATTATAATTTTCATTTTCATAGTTATTCTATTTTTGTTCTTTGACCCTCTAATTTTTTTATATTTCATTGTTAAGGACATCTCTTGTCACTATTATATTACTGTGACTTCTTGAAGCTTGGATTATATTCTCTCTAGAAAGTTAGAAGATAAAGCATCTGGAGTACATAATTTAAAAAAATATTAATTTATTGTTTATGGTTTCTTTCATCATAATATAACATTGTCTCCTTGTTTATTACTTTTTGTTTTTATGTTTCCTTCAATATTTATTTTTGTTTCTGATAATGTGATGAAAACTGTCTTTTTTAAATTATTTGATGCATAGTAAATTTCTTCCTCCATTCCCTCAGGTTTTTTTTAATTTATTTGTTTATATCTTTATTCTTTAAATGTGTTTCTTTTAAGTAGTAGATTGTGAGGTTTTGTTTTCTTACTCTGGCTGTCATCTTTTTAAATTTTATTTGATTATTTGATATGTTCACATTTAAAATTATGAATTAAAATTTATATTTTCTTCCATCTGTCTCTAAAATTTGTGGTTGTTGTTTTTAAAGTTATGATTTTCTTCCTTGTTCTATTTTAAATGCAGTATTATGCTCCTTTGGGTACTTTACTATAATTTTTTTAAGGTGGCTTTGCTCCCACCAGCTCTCTTTTCCTCAGCCCTGATCTTCTCTTGTTTGTTGTTCCTTTCCCTTTAGGATTTTGTTCATTTGTTCCTTTCACCTATTTTTATCTATATATTTCTATCTCTTCTTATTTACTTCTTAGTCAAATAAGATTCTCTCTTTCCTCCTCTTCAATCACTTTGTTCATTAGTTATTTTTAATTTAATTTTTATGCATTTTGCCAAAAAAAGATTTCTTTTACTCTCTTTATTTTTTCTTGTTTTTTCTTTACTCAAGACTCTCATTCTCTGATTCATCATCCTTATAATCATCTAGTCTCTTTCTTTTTTCTGTATTTTTTCATAAATCAAAGCCTCCACTCTTGCCTATTATTAATGGTAGCTACAGGTGAGGTTTTGGATGGCTCTGCATCTGTGAAACAAGCCTTGTTCTGTAATAGATAATATGGGTTTCTTAAGTATATTGACGCAACTCATGATGTGCATGGATAGATATGATTTCGGTTCTGGCTCACCTCTGCAGAAAGGAGGAGAGTCACAGACAGTGCTTACTAGCTAGGTGGTAGGGAAGCAGAAGAGATAGGAAAGCCCCAGAGAGTTTCATCAAATCTATTCTTTTCTTCAGGTTCTGAGAAGTTTTGAACTAGAATTATATCTATCTTCCTCAATTAAGTATCTGTTCTTGTCTAGGGAGTATAAATTTGGTTTCAGAAGAAAATAGTTCTTAAGGGAGAAGGTAACTCAATTTATACTCACCAGATAAGCTTCTTCCCACTTAATACTGATTAAAAAAACACCATCACAAATAGTGAATTCCAAGTAAATCCATCTATCCAAGCAAACAGATAAAAGAAATTAGGTTAGGATATGACAAAGAATACATGAGTGGATGAGCCCCTTTACCAAGAAATATAATGAAATCTAGGCTCAAATGAGGAGAGAAAGAGCACTCTTACCCAGAGAAGGTCCACTCTAGCAAGCCCTAGAATTTCAAGTAAATAAAGGCATGAGACCAGAATGTTGTGTATATCTGTTTTTTTAGAAGTCTTTTTCCTCTCTAAAGTGTTTCTCTTCAAAGTCTCCATGGCATACATATTTGGCTAGAAGCATGGCTAAAAATCAGTGCAGTAAGATTTACAAATCGTATTACATACAATTTAATTTCATTATCACACAACCATTCTGTGAGGTAAATGTTATTATCATCCCCATTCTATAGATAGAAGAACTGATGTTGAGAAATGTTGAGTGATTTGCCTAATTGTTTACTCAGCTAGTCAGTTTGTTGGGTAAGATTTGAACTCATACATTCCTGACTTCAAGTCCAATGTTCAATCCACTGAAACACCTAACTGATTGCTAACTCTCCTAACACTAAGCTACTCTCCCCAATCATCCTGTTATCCAGATCTTAACTTTCCAATGGCTGATTCCTTTAAGGAATGAAAGCAAATATGTGAAGCACCCATTAATCCGCTGCTAAGATGAAGCCATACCAGAGTACATTTTACTCATTGCAAACAGTTATTTCTCATGACTTTCTGAACACTAGTACCTGCACAATCTCTCCAACTTTCTAACTTCAAGCCTTCTCTTGGCTTTTCATATTCATGTGTCTTTTCTTCTGACTCACCCACAATTTAATCATTCTGTGTCCTTTTTGGTATTTCTGATGTTTTCATGCCAGCTGTCCTTCCACAACAGTTGGTTTGGATCCTGCCTTAACGCTATAATCTCCATTTCCTTTTTCTTCTGGTGATCTGACTTCCTTCCTCCATAGTTCAATTAGTTCTGCTACTAGCTACAGTGGTGTTTTGGTATATGTGTATGTGTGTGAATGTGCATATAAACACATGCACACACATTCATCCTCCTTATGGTATTTTTATAAGTTAACCATAGCAATAATATTTAATAATATTTGGCACCCACTATATTTTAGGTATGCTGCAAGGAATTAGAGATAGGGGAAAAAATTCCATCCTCAAAGATCTCACAGTCTCTTAGAGAGAACATGTATACACATAAGTATAGATACAATAAATACCAGGGGATGGATAGAGGGAAAGAACCAGGAAAGATGTATAGGAGGTAATACCTATCTTAAGCTTTGAAGGAAATTACAGGTGGAGATGAGTAGGAAATATTCTAGGGGTGGGTGGAACACAGTCTATGCAATGGAATGTTGTGTGAAAAGAAAACTGTGTGATAAGAGATAATGTCTAATAAAGTTGACAAGAGTTTACAGGCAGGTTGTAAAAGGTTTTAAACGATAAAGGAGTTTGTGTTTGATTCTAAAAGTAATAAGGAGCCACTGGAGTTATTGAGCAGGGATGTGACATGATCAGACCTTCCTTTTTAGGAAAATTACTTTAGTAGCTATGTGGAAGATGGATACGAGAGGCAAGAGATTTGAGACAGAGACCCACTAAGAATCTATTGCAATAGTCCTGGAGAGAGGTGAAAATAGTCTGAACTAGAGTGATATTATGTGGGTGAAAAGAAGGCAATGGACACAAGAGATATCATGGAGGTAGATTCAACAAGTTTGGGTAAATAATTAAAGATGAGAATAAAGGAGAATAAGTTGTTGTGCATGACTCCAAGGTATGAAGCTTCCTCTAGCTGCTTCTGGTTCTCGTTGCTGGCCATCTAACATTTGGATTCTTACTCCCCAGTAGTCTCAGTAAGTGAGAAATGTCAAGTCTCCAAGAGCATTGATAAATCATTTGTTTCCCACAATAGTGCCCCATTCTTCAGGGACTGTGGACAAAATGGGTATATCATAAGTCTGTAACAAAAACTCCCAACCCTGGTAAACACATAACCAGTGGATAGAAAGGAGAAGGGCTGGTTCCCCACATCCACAACATGATGACCGTTCTTTGCAGTTCTTTCACAAAAGGTGTTCTGTAGGCACTTCAGCCTCAGCAATACCTCAAAATAGCACTTAAGCTGGATAGAGCCTTGATTGTCATAGCACCTGATGAACACAGCCCTGTTTTTCTTCTCTGAACAGAGAAGTAGAGGTGTCTTGTTTAAGGAAATCCTCTATGCATCCATGGATGCAAAACAGCAGCTGTTATGTGGCTGAGTAGTCTACTTTTCCACCATCTTGAAGCTGCAGTGGTGCCATGAAAAGGGACCAAGTCAGGCATCCTGGAAAAGGGGTCTGATTGCACTGTCAGTGCCCAAGGTGCTGACAGTTGTGCATTTGTAATACAGTTCATCTTGCAAGCTGGAAGTCATTGAGATGCCAAGCACAGTCTCAACCTTTATTGTCCTCAGTTCAAAGAGCTCCTTGCCTCCAAATCACAGTGCTCATGGGTATAACTCTACTTATTTACTTTCCTCTATATACCAGAATTTATCCTAAGCTTCCAGCATCATGTGCTTTGCATGTGATATGCCATTCGGTGTGAGGTAGAGTGTGGGAGGATATTAGTAATCACAGTTATGCTGAATGGGAATATAAGAATCTAAGCAAATTCATTTCTTGGCTGTTTTTTCTGAAAATTTTGAATTTAATGTCCCATAGCTAGAGAATCCATTTCTATGCCTCCTGCATAGCATTATAACTATCTTTTACTGTACAGGCTTCAAGTAGCAATTTTCTCTAGCAGTCTTGCTTCATGTCACAAAACCTTGTCTCTTAGTAGTACCTTTAAACGAAGACTTAATGGCGGAGAGAAGTACATCAAGCATTTGAGCAATCTCTGCAACCTGAAGGTTGTGGTTCTTTTAGATCCCTTTGAATGTAAGACATTTGTGGAAAAGATTGTCTATGGGTGAATATTGGCTTCAAGAAATAAACAAAATTTCAACATGTCAGACTTACACTAAAGATGCTATTTTGTACTGCTAGTGTTATTGTAGTCAATTGACCTCAGCCTGGTAAGCTCAGAGATTGCTTTGCTATTTGTCTACTGCTTTGGGAGATGACTTCTCTTTGGTTGAATGCCATATTGTTTCTTTAAATCTGAGACGCTATCATTTGAAGTAGATTTTACTATTTGAGCTGCTACTGTTAAAATTTATTCTTTGGGAGTGCTGGATTAAAAAGTGGACATGACAACAAAACAGAGATGGTTATGATGAAAATTATGTATAAACAAATAATCCCTCTACCCCTCCTGTAAAACCTCTAAAAACTCTGTGATATATGTACAATGAAATATATAGTTATATGTGTTATGCATCTTTGAGAGGGCCATTAATTTTCCTCATAAGCTTAGAGTTGAGTCATAGTATATCCAGGGAAGTAGATGGTAGGAGTCTTTACCTCAGAACTGTCTCTACTTTCCGCCAGCCCTGGGTTAATTTGCATTGCCCTGTCCCTGATACTCTAGGACCGTGATGGCAAACCTATGGCACATGTGCCAGAGATGGCATGCCTAGACCTCTTTGTGAGCACGCATGCCAAGAACCCAGTGCCTCAAGGACCCAGTGCACCCATCCCTACAGCACAGAGTTCACTAGAGTTCCTAACTAGAAAGCCTGAGGAAAGTGCAGCTGGGGTGCTCCCCTCCCCTCTCCACAGTAGGAGTTAGTAAGCAGGTTTCTTCAAGATAGCATCCCTTGGAGGACAAGATTGCCCCCTCCTCATTCAGAATACAATGGCCTCTTAATTACCTTTGGCTTGAGTGAGTCAGAAAGAACTGATGTTTTTACTATTAGAAGCAACCAGTGTCTTTACTATTCAAAGTATTTTTGGGATTTGAGGATGTGTCTTTTGAGTTTGTACTTTAAAAATTTTCAAAACTATAGTCTGGTGATTTAGGAATAAGTTTTATGAACCAGAGGCTAGGCTAGTTGCCTTTTCACTGTTTTCAAGCTCTTCCCCAGTTTCTTTCACGAGCAAACTTGGGCTTAATTTGCATTCCTCTTCCTCTCACTTCTTACTAGCCTGATCAATTTACATTCAAAGGGGTGCCTACCTGAGGGAGAACAGGTGGGCCAGAAGCTCTGGAAAACACAACAATGGGTTGTCAATCTCCTAATCAGCTCTGCATCCAGATTAAAACCTGACTTCAACCCTTGACCATTTGCTAAAAAGGTTAATTTGGAGGATACCCCCTTCAGAAAGGCTGGAATGTGATGGAGTGAATGTGTCAAGATGATGTCATTTAACCTAGGGTTATATTTTCCTGTAAGCTGAGGATTTTTTGCTTTTTTTCCTGGCCAACTTTTTCCTTCTCTCTTTCTCTATCAAAAAACATTACATTAGAAATGGCTTCCAAGTCCTTGAAATTTTCAAGGTCCCTTCAATTTCCTTCACACATATTAGAGAGGAGCTGGGTTGGAGGGGACCATAGCTCAAATAATTAGAGGGGATCAGAGTAGAGTGCTTGTGCCCCTCCCCTCTTGCTCTCCCAGAGCCTGACTACATCACCCGCCCTCCTGCTCAGCAGTCCAATGGGAATGCTTCCTTTCTCCCCTGGGTGGAATAAGGAGGGGGCAGGGCATGCCTGGCACTGGGGGGAGGGGCATGGAATGTGGTCTCTGGGGGGGACATGGGCAGAGCACTTGGTCTAAGGGGTGGTGAGGACAGGGCCTGGCACTCCATCTCTAAAAGGTTCCTCATCACTGTTCTAGAACAAGTTGAAGACTAAAAATAAAAATAAGATACGTGATGGTAAATCCTCTTTAAACTCTAAGACTAGTGTGAGATGGTGATTAAGGAGGCAGATTTCCTAAGTCTTGAAGCCAGGAGGAAGTCCCTCATGCCTTGAATGCTCTCCCTTCTCCTCTCTGCCTCCTTGATTCCCTGTTTTTCTTTAAGTCCCAGCTAAAATCCTATCTTCTATGGGAAGGCCTTCCCAACTCTTCTTAATTCTAAGTGCCTTCCCTCTTAATTATTTCCTGGTTTAGCTTATCTATTTTTGTTTACCTCCTTGTTTTCATATATATATACGCCCCCCCTTTTTCTAATTTCTTTGGTTTACAAACCTAGTAATGATATTGCTGGGTCAAAGAGTATGTACTGTTTTTTAGCCCTTCGGGTATAGTTCAAAATTGTTCTCCTGAATGATCAAATCAGTTCACAATTCCCTTGATAGTGTATTCATGTCTCAGCTTTCCCAAATCCTCTCTAAGTTTTTTCATTTTCCTTTTCTGCCCAAATAGCTCATCTGGTAGATATGGGGTGGTGCTTCAGAGTTGTTTTAATTTGTATTTCCCTAATTAAGAGAGAATTAGAGGTGGGGGTGTTGTGTGACTATACAGAGTTTTAATTACTTTGTCTGAGAACTACCTGTTCATATCCTTTGACCACTTATCATTTGGGGAAAACATACATTTTTATATATCATAATACTCATTTCTCTATGTATTTGAGAAATCAGGTATTTATTGGAAAGACATAAATAATTTTTGCACTATTATGATTACTGCGTATCATTTTCCTTCCTATTTACCTCTGCTTATTTTCTGATCTTTACTTTCCCCAATTTTCCCTCTTTTTCTCTTATCTCCTTCCCTTCCTACTTTTCTGTAGAGTCATTTACTTTCTATATCCAATTGGTTATGTATATTCTTCCCTCACTGGGCCAATTTTGATGAGAATAAGGTTCACATGTTCTCTTCCCCACCTCCCCCATCTTCCCCTCCACTGTAAAAGCTCTTCCATGCCTCTTATGTGCAAAACTTTATTCCATTCTATTTTTCCCCTTCCCACTCCTCCCAATGCATTATTCTTTCTCATGCTTTAATTTTTTATATCATCCCATCATATTTGACTCACATCCTTGCCCTGACTATGTATACTACTAAATACCCTAATAATGAAAAAGTTTTTTGGTGTTACAAGAATCATCTGCCCATGTAGAGATGTACATAGTTCAATCTTATTGAATGTCTTTTGAGTTATCTTTTCTGTTTACCTTTTTATGCTTCTCTCGAATCTTGTATTTGAGAGTCAAATTTTCCATTCAGCACTGGTCTTTTCATCAGGGATGTTTGAAAATCCTTTATTTCATAGAATATCCACTTTTTTCTCTGATGAATTATGCTCACTTTTTCTGAGTAAATGATTCCTGGTTGGAGTTCTAAGTCTTTTGCCCTCTGGAATATCATATTCTGGGTCCTCCATTCCTTTAATGTAGAAGACTTAGGTCTTGTGTTATCATGACTGTGGCTCCATGATACTTGAATTGGTTTTTTTTTGACTGCTTGCAATATTTTCTCCTTGACTTGGGAGTTTTGGAATTTGGCTATAATATTCCTGAGAATTATTCTTTTGGGATCTCTTTCAAGAAGTGATTGGTGAATCTTTTAAATTTTATTTTTGTTCTAAATTATGAGGGCAATTTTCCTTGACAATTTCTTGAAAGATGATGTCTAAGATCTTCTTTTGATGTTGCTTTTCTAGTAGTCCAATAATTCTTAAATTATCTCTTTTGGGTCTATTTTCCTGGTCAGTTGTTTTTCCAATGAGATATTTCACATTTTCTTCCATTTTTTCATTCTTTTGATTCTGTTTGATTTTATTTCTTGATGTAACATGGTGTCATTAGCTTCCACTTGTCCAATTCTAAAATTTTAAGCATAATTTTCTTGAGTGAGTTTTTATATCTCCTTTTCCATTTGACCAGTTCTACTTTGTAAAGAGTTCTTTTACTCAGTGAATTTTTGTACCTCTTTTTCTAAGAGTCCAATTCTATCTTTCAAGAAGTTTTTCTCTTCCATGAAATTTTGTATATTTTACCAATTGGCCAGTTCTTTTTTTTTAGGGTATTAATTTCTTCAGTATTATTTTTGTGCTTCCTTTACCAAGCTGTTGACTTTTTAGATGATTTTCCTGTATCATTCTCATTTCTTTCCCCAGTTTTTCTTCTACCTTTCTTTTTTGATTTTTAAAATCCTTTTTGAGCTCCTCCATTAATTCTTTTTGGGCTTAAGAGCAATTCATATTTTTCCTGGAGGCTTTGGATGTAGCAGTATTGAATTTATTGTCTTCTGTGTTTGAGTTTGCCCTGTCACCAAAATAACTTTCTATGTCAAGTTCCTTTTTATTGTTGTTATTAGCTTATTTTCCTACATTTTTCTTTTCTTTTAGTTTAAAAAACTGTTAAAGTTGGGCTCTGTAACTGTGGTGAAGGCAACACTGTTCCAAGCTTTAGATTCTTTATGCAGCTGCATTCAGAGCTAACATTAGGCTTCTATCTATTTTCAGTTCTTCCAAGGTGGTACGATGTAAGGAAAGGTGCGCTGCATACTTTCTGGGCCTGTCCTCTTGTCTGTGAGTAACCACAAGCACTCTTTTACCCCTTGGAACTGTGACCAGAATTCCCTGCTCCCCTGTGGCTGCAAGTGCTGGTGTATGCTGGTGCTCCTCCTTACTTTGGGACTGTGCCCCAATGCAACAAAAGTTTTACACCCAGAACCTGCAAAGGGACCCCTGTCATGTCCAACCCTCCTTACTATCTGGCTGAAAGTTCTGGAAGCCTTTGCTGCTACTTCAGCTATGCCCAAGGTCTATTGTGTCTATCTGTGGGGCCTGCCCTGGCATGCTGTACTCCACCTCCACCCTATACTAAATCCCTTTAACCAACTTTCTAAGTTGTTTTGGGCTGAAAAATTACTTCGCCTTTTCTTTTTGTGGGTTATACTGCTCCAGAAATTATTTTGAGGTGTCATATCATAGCCATTTGAAGGGTGATTTGGTAGAAATCAGAGGAGGCTCTGTACCTTCTCTGCTATCTTGGCTTTGCCCCACTAGGAGACTCCTGAAAGAAAAACCAATACACATCAACAACTTGTCATTAACTTATAGACTAAGAATATTATCTGGGACACTCAGAGGCTAAGTGACTCATCTGTGGTCACCCACCGAATATATATCATGGACAGGACCCCAGGTTTTCTGACTCCAAGACTCTGTCTATCAAGCAGGTTGGTTAAATGAAAAATGTTCAAGGAATGCTGGAAAAATGGGGACACTAATACACTAGGCACTTCACAGGGTGCCTGCTAAATGGGTAAATCTCCGAAACCCTGTCCCCTGGACTCACTCTTTAATGGGATACATCACTGTTTTCAACAGGATGGTATTACACTCTCTTCATGTAATCTTCAATAGGAGCAGCCCTTGGGTGAGAATTAACAGAAGTCTCATCTCTTTGACTCTCTTTGGCTTTGAGGTTTGTCACCTCCACATTCAAACCTCTTCTTTTTTATGATCTTGTTCAGAAGTGGCTTCCCTTAGTTTGGGACTCTACCTTTTCTTATGGTGATCAGTCAAGTTATACTTCCCAGACTACTATTGGATTTTTATGCAGATGAGTGACTGGGGAATGTAAGTATTGTAATAATCTGGGTTCACTGTTTTGCTGGCCTCTTCATATTCAATTGAGCTATTCAAGCCTCCTGCTTTTTCTAAAGGATGAAATATTATATCCTTTGGGGCAGCTAGATGGCATAGTAGATAGAGAGCTGGGCTTAAAGTCAGGAAGTTTCATCTTCCTGAGTTCAAATCTGGTTTCGAACACTTACTAGCTGTGTAACCCTGTTTGCCTGGGTTTCCTCATCTATAAAATGAGCTAGAGAAGGAAATGGAAAACCATTCCAAAATCTTTGCCAAGAAAACCTCAAATGGAGTCAAAAAGAGTTGGACATGACTGAACGACAACAGCAACATTATCATTATTATTACCCAATGATCAGCCAAGATTACGGAAGATTCATGATGAAACACGTTACCCAATTTTTTAACAGAGAAGTGAAAGACTCAAAGCAAAGATTGAGACAAAAATTTTTGGACATGCCAGAATTTGTTTTGCTTGATTATACATGTTTATAACAGAGGTTTTATTTTCTTTATTTCTCAATGGAGAGGGAGGCGTAGAAGGGCAATTTTCTCTGAAAAAAATTTAATCTAATTTTTAAAAAACAAAATTAGTGCTTTGTTGCATAGGATGGCTCTCTGGGAGAGGAGATTCAGTAAGAAATTTACATGATACAAAAACATTAGTGCACTAATTTATTTATTCAATGCCATTCCAATCAAATTACAAAAAATTATTTTTTGACCTAGAAAAAAAAATAACAAAATTCATTGGAAAAAGCAAAAGATCAAGAAGAACAAAAAATTAATTTAAACAATGTAAAAGAAGGAGATCTAAATGTACCAGGTCTTAAAATGTATTACAAAGTGGTAACTATCAAAACTATCTGCTATTTGCTAAATTTGCTAAAAAGTAGAGAAGTTCCATTAATCAGTAGAACATAACAGATATACAACAAACAGTAGTAAAAGATTATAATAACCTTGTATTTAACAAAAATTCAGATCCAGGTTATTGGGATAATAAATCAGTATTTGGTAAAAATTGCTGGGACAATGGGAAAGTAGTTTGGTAGAAACTAGGTATTGACAATATCTTATACCATTCACTAAGATAAGGCCAAAATGGATACATGCATGATTTAAACAAAGAAGGAGATATCATTAGCAAATTGGAAAAACAGGGAACATATTACCCATCAGACTTATGGATAAGACAGGAATTTAAGAGTAAGCGAGAGAGAGAGAGAGAGAGAGAGAGAGAGAGAGAGAGAGCATTATGAGATGTAAAATGGATAATTTTGAATACATTGAATTGAAATGGTTTGTACAAGTAAAACAAATGCTGCCAAGATTAGAAAGATAGCAGAAAATTAAGGGAAATTTTCATAGAGAGTCTCTTGGAAAGAGGTCTCATATGTAAAATATATCAAGAACATTATCAAATTTATGGGAATAAGAGCCATCCCCTAATTGAGACATGGGCAAAAGATATGAACCAATATTTTTGGATCAAAAAATCAAAAGCTATATGAAAAATGCTCTAAATCACTAGTGATTTAGAGAAATGTAAATGAAAACAATTCTAAGGTATCAATTCACATCTCTTAGATAGGCTAAAATGACAAATGTTGGTGGGGATATGGAAAAGTGGAGAAACTAATACAATGTTGATGGAACTGTGAATTGATCCAACTGTTGCAATTTGGAATTAGGCCCAGAGAGTTATGAAACTCTGTATATCCTTAGATATTGGATCTATTTCCGAAGGAGATCAGAGGAAAAGGAAAAGTACCTATTTATTCCAAAATATTTATGGTAATTCTCTTTGTGTTGTCAAGAACAGGAAAAGTGAAGGGATGCCCGTCATCTGGGAAATGGCTAAACAAATTGTGGCATATAGTTGTAATGGAACACTACTGTACTATAAGAAATGATGGACAGATTAATTTTTTTTAACTTGAAAAAAGAACTACATGAGATAATGAAGAGTTGAACAAGTAGAATCAAAAGAACATTATATACAACTACAGACTTAATATTTGAAGACTAACTTGTGAGTGTTCACCTCCAGAGAATGAACTGAGAAATGGAAATATGGAAGACATAATATATATGTACATATCTGTTTGCCAGATGATGACTTCTGTGGTATGGGGAAGGAAGTGAGGAACTAAATAAAAGTAAAATAAAATAAAATAAAATTGGTGCAGTGGATAGAGTGCCAGGTTTGGAGTCAGGAAGATTAATTTTCCCAAGTTTAAATCTGTTCTTAGACATTTGCTAGCTGGATGACCCTGAGCAAGTCACTTAACCCTGTTTGCCTCAGTTTCTTCATCTGTAAAATGATATGAAAAAGGAAATGGCAAAGCACTCAAGCATCTTTGCCAAGAAAACCTCGAATGGGGTCAAGAAGAATAGGACATGAGTAACTAAAAGAAAAACAAAAGATCAATACAAGCATTTTTTTAAATGACTACAATAATATAAATGAACAAAACTTTAAAAGAAAATATAGTTCTTTCTTCTAGGTAAAGAAGTTGGAACTGAAGAGCAGAATATTGTATGTATGCACTATCACTAGTTGGTTTTGCTTAATAAAACAATGTTTTGATGCAATAGGGTTCAATAGTAGGGCACAATATATATCTTGTAATAATTATGATATAAAACAAAAACCATAATAAAAACCACTTTTTTCTAAGGGAATGAGCTATGTTCCTAACTGTTGGTGGGAGTCAACACTGGGACTTATGTGAACACATCCACATTTATAGCTTTCTCAAGTGAAATCTGACAGTCTCTGGCTTTCTAAGCTCCTAAACTCTCAGGGCAATAAATACAAAGACTAAGCAATCATTTCTAAAATCAGATAGTCTTCTCTCTTAGAATTTTAGGAGGAACTATGTCTGGAATCTGTTTTTTCCCCTCTGCCACATATACTAAATGTTTTAATTAAACTTCTAAAAATTTTGGTAGAGATGTAAATCAAAAGATTCTTTTAAAAGTAATTAAATGCACTGCTCTACGTTTATATTCAGCAAATGAATTCTCACATCCCATGAAATGGCAAAAACCTTGTCAGTTCATTTTTTTGAGTCCCCAAGGCTAGTTGGGAAAGACTTATTTCAGTCTGACAACTTTTTTTTTCCCTCATACTCAAGTATGTAAAATCACATACTGATAATGAAAAATGCTTCTGGTCAAATGGAGCTGGCAATAGTCAGCCCCCTTTTATTCCTTTCATGAGCCAATGAGCAATGTTAAAAAAAAGCAGCTAAGGTAGAAGAAAGAATTCTGGTCCTGTTGGGGATAACAGCAACTTTTCTCTAAATAAAATTTTGGAGGGTTTTGTGATGACCCTTCCCTACTAACCTTCATCTCCACTTGTCTTTCTTTAGATAACTTCAAGGAATTAACCTCAAATAAGGTGAAGTTTAGAAGTCAAATTCAGTTCCAAAGAAGCTTCTCTATCAGGATGCATCTTACACAGACTGACCTGGCTTTTAGCTCAAAACTAGCCCCCAACGAGAAACTCAAGCTTTTCACTCAACAAGAGCACCAGAGAGAATATTTGATATGCTTTTAATTATTATTTCAGTAGATAGTAGTCTGCATTTGCCTGAGAAAGGGAGGGTCCTGAAAAGTAAATGGGATAAATACTTTGAGAAACTGAGGATCAATTTTCCTCTTCTGTGGTTTTTGCGTTTTGTTTTGAGGAAGACAGGAAAGTTGTCAAATGGGGTTCTGAAATCAAGACTATAGTATTTATTAAACCCCTTATTATGTGTCAACCACTGGAGATATACTGAAAGACTGCTCTTGAGAAGCTCACAGTCTAATGTGGGAGACAATATGTAGGCAACTACATAAGAGCAAGATGACAAGATAAATTGGAAATTATCTCTGATGGAACACACTAAGATTAAGGTGGATTAGGGAAAGTCTTTTGCACAAGGAAGAACTTTAGATGAGACTTTAAGGAAGTCAGGGAAGCTACCAGACAGAAATGAGGAGAGAGTTTGTTCCAGGATTGGGAGACAGTGAAAATGTTCAGTTAGGCGATGGAGCACTGTGGGTATGAGATAACAAGGAAGCCAAAATCACTGGATCACAGAGCATAATGGAGTATTGTAAAGTAGTAAAAGCCTGGGAAAGGGGGACAGGTTGTGAAGAATCAAAGAGAGGATTTTATTTGATTTTGAAGACAATGGGGAACCCCTAAAGTTTACTGAGTGGGAATGGGTGACATGGTCACCTGGGCTTTAGGAAAATCAGTTTGATACCTGACTGAAAGGGGAGAAATTAACATAACACATTTTTAAAATATCTAACTAATGCCCTTTTTTCCCCCAAGTTATATCTCAAGCACTTCTCTGAAACTTCTTCACAGCCCTAAAGAAAATTGCAACTGGTGGAAAGAATAGTTGTTCTCCATAAGTTGTTCTCCCCTTCATTCAGGAGGGAGAGAGGAGAGTGGAAATGGAACTAATGGACCAAAAGTTCTAATATAAAAAGCACAGGAGCATCTATAGTGGCACAGTGGATAGAATGGTGAGTCTAGTATCAGACTTGGGTTCAAATATGATCTCAGACACTTACTAGCTATGTGACTCTGGGCAACTTTAACCTCTGTTTACCTCGGTTATCTCAACTGTAAAATGGGGGTAATAATAACTTTTATCTCCTAGGGGATGTCATGAGGATCATCTGAGCTAATATCTGTAATGTGCTTAGAACGATGCTTGGCATATAGTAAGCAATATATAAAAGTTGTTATTGTTATTAGTTATCTTAGCTGTGTATGATAATGGTAATTTGCATGAAGCCTGTGTGTCCTATTCCTTTTAGGCTAACAGTGTTGTTATAGTGAATTTCTTTTTGGAGGATGTTCATGGAATCATAGATCTAGACCTGAAAGGGACTTTATAGGTCATCTAGTCCAGTTCCCTTCATTAAAAGATGAGTGGACTGAAACCCCAAGAGCTTAAATGGTTTGTTCATGGTCATAATAAGAAGTGGAAATGGGATTTGAAATAAGTGCTCTGACTCTAAAGCCAACACTCTTTCTGCTGTACCACAATGCAATTAGGTGCTTTTCTGGTGTACACCAATTGATTTTTCTTAAGTATTCATGAATTACAAGGCTCTTGAGTCCTACAAACTTGTAACCTCTTCTGTTTCCTAATTATGAACCATGTTCCCCCCACCACACCCCACCAAAGATAATTTTCTAGATTTTAAAACCATGCCTTTTCTACTGCTGGCTCATCCTGGAACATCCTTCGGTGTCAGTGGCCTCCTTACCCTGGATTATCCCACCTCAGGGCCTATCCCTCCTCTTTCTTCCACTGGAAGCTCCTTCTAGAGTTTCTTCCAGCCTGGAAGAGCCTAGTCTTCCTTCCCCTCCAGCCCTATGGCTGACTTTCTAGACTTCAAAACCAGGCCAACATCTCTACCTACTCCACTCTCTCCTCTCCCCACTTTCAGGTGCCTTTTGTATGTTGTTTTTCCCCTTAAGAATATAAGCTCCTTCAAGGCAGGAACTTATTATTATTATTATTATCATCATCATCATTATTATCATTATAATTATTATTATCACTATTATTATTATTATATTTGTATCCCCAGCACTTATTACAGTACCTGGCACGTAAATGCTAAATAAATGTTTGTTTTCTTCCTTCTTGCCCATACATAAACAAAGAAGATAGGTTCTTTTTGGTGTAATTTGGAGACTATCAAACAGACTGGACCCCAGATATCTCCCACACTAGCCATTACAGTGCCTAAAACGTCTTCCATCAGACTAATTCACAAGGGGACCTTCTGGAGACATCCATTTTAATCGAGTTAAGATATCATGTTACCTGTAGAGCAACAAATTAGCTAGTTGCTGAATTGGTTTATTGAATTTAATTTATTTAATGGAGGTCATAGGGTCCTAGTGGATATCATTATTCAGTATGGACTCCAGAGGATCTCAGTTCAAATCCTCCCTCTGACACTTACTACCTGAGTGACTGGAGCAAGTCATTTAATCTTTCTGAGTCTCTTTCTCCTCCTCCAATACTTCAGATGAACACAGTTGTTCTTGGCTCTGAGACTAGGACTCTCTAGACTACATCATAGACTACATCTCAATAATAATAATAATAATAAATAGTAAATATTAAATAATAATTAAATAATGATAAAGCACAGGTATTCCACAGCTGTCAGAAGGAAGGAATTGGGGGGAAAGGATACATAAATTTTAATGGGGGCTAGAGGAGGAGGACAGAAGAATCACAGAGTTATGGGGAATGGGGGAAGGAGAAGAAATCCTAGATTTAGAATTGGAAGGATCCCATCCTCTCATTCTATAGACTTGAAAATTGGCACAAGAATGTTAAATGGTTGCCCAAAGTTACATCGCTAATAAATGACAGAATCTTGATTTGAACCTAGGTTTTCTGACTCAAATTCAGGACAATTTCCATCTCACAATTGTAGGGAAATAGCTAGAGAATGGTCAGCTGTTCAGTTCCTAGGATATGTGGCTAGTGGAGAGAAGCCCTAAGAGACGGGCTAGGGGATGATGAAGATTAGCTCTGCCTACTTCATAATGTGCGACCCAGGTCTAGCCAGGTCACAACTACCCAAAGAGAAAAATCCATTGTTTGAGACAATTGGCCATACTGGATCCATGTATTTTACAGGAACCAGGGCCAGAATATATCTAGCTTATCCTGTGTGTGCACAGTGAATATTGGACCCTTTCCGTCACATGGCAACTGCATCTCAGCTATCAAAGCATACTTTGCTTGGGGCCGTGTGGAATCCTTCCAAAGTCCAGGGCACTAAGTCTTAAAGCTCCTTTTCTGCTCGGCGCCCCTGCAGTCCCCATCTGCCCCCAGATTGGGGCAAAGTGCCCAGAGAAAATTCCAGCAGACATACGGATACAATCACCACTCCCCTCACCGAAGAATGCAGACACTTGTAATAAATTAGTGTGTCAGAAAACATTCTTTCTCTGCTGGAGCCCCACCTACCCTTTCCCTTCCTACTACAGAACTCTGGGATTCAACTCTACTCTGGAAAAGTTGTGAAATTTTCTTTTCTTTCTACCAAGGCATGGGGGCAAAAGAGAAAGCTACTCTTTTTTTTTTTTTTCTCTTCAAAATTCTTTCTGCCTCTAAGACATGTGTTTAGACTGATATCTTGGATCCAGCAATGGCAGTGATTTTATTTTCAAGATTTTGATGGGGCAGTCCAGGTTTATGCAATTTCCTAGCTAGGAAGCCATCAATCTGATCTGGGAGAAGACAATAGGATGGTGTCTGGTTTTCCTAGTGAGGATTTGGCTCAGGAGTTTATTGAATCAGAGGAGATAGCCATTTACCAAGGCAGAGTTGATGTTTTCCCTACTTAAGCCATTACACTTGCTCTTGGTCCCCAAATACTGAACACATGGAAAGGAAAATACCACTAAATTTAGTATTTTCTTTCTGGATGAGCTATAATTCTATCTAATAAGTTGCTTAAGATGTCAAAAAACACCCCACACCTATTAGGTTGACCAATAGGAAAATGATATATACTGTAAAGGACAAAGCAAAATTCTGATACTCATGCCTTGTTGGTAGAGTTGTAAAGTGATCCAACCATTCTGGAAGGCAATTTGGAACTATGTCCAAAGGTCTATAAAACTGTGTATACTTTCCAATCCAGGAATTGGTCTACTAGGTCTGTAAAAAAAGGGGGGCGGAGAGAAGGACCTACTTAGGCAAAAATCTTTCTAGCAGCTTTTGTGTGTGTGTGTGTGTGTGTGTGTGTGTGTGTGTGTGTGTGTGTGTAGGCAAGGAACTGAAAATTGAGGAGATATCCACCAATTGGAGAATGGCTCAGCAAATTGTGGCAAATGTTGATAAAGGAATACTGTTATATATACTATACTATAAGAATATACTGCATACTATGCTGTACTGTACTATAAGAAATAATGAGCAGGATAATTTCAGAAAAAGCTGGAAAGACCTACATGAACCGATGTAGAGTGAAATAAGCAGATCCAGGAAAACATTGTACACAATAACAGCAGTATTGTACTACGATCAACTGTAAATGACTTAGCTACTGTCAACAACTCAATGATCTGGAATAATTCTGAAGGACTTATGACAAAGAATGCTATCTACCTCCAGAGGAAACACTCCTGGAGTCAGATGCAGATCAAAGCATACTATCTTTCACATTTGGGGAGTTTGATTTTCTATAAGTTTTCTCTTACAACAATGACCAATATAGATGTATGTTTTGCATGACAACACATGTATAACCAATCTCCAAGAGATAAGAGGAAAGGGAGAGAGAGACGGAGGGAGGGAGACAATTTGGAACCGAACCTATAATTTTGGAAGATGTATGTTGAAAATTGTTATTACATGTAATTGGGAAAATAAAATATCTTTGAATTTAAAAAATGACAAAGTAACATTATGTAGGGTGCATTATGAATATTTTTTTAAAGCCAGGCACAAACAAATTTTTACTGAATCTTAAACTACAGCCTGTGCACAGCTTAAGATCCCGCATAGGACAGGAGCCATCATTTGAAACCATGCAGGGAGAACTCCAGCAGAAACAATAAGATATGTGTAGAGCATAGGCAGAATGCTTGAATCATGCTCCAACTGGTTTTTCTCTGTTCCTTTATTAAAATCATTGAACAGGAAAGTGCCTTCAACCACCATGCAAAAAAAGCAATTTGCAATTATCTTTTCAGTTTCTCCCCTTGTTCCAGTTTTATTTCTGTATTCAAGCAGTGGCAGAAAAACAGAGACTTTCCTTTTGGGGTTCCTTCTTAGTTAACAGAACAGAAGAGGTTATCTGCTCTTCCCATTTGAATGCCGGCATTCAGCCACTGACTGCAAAGAGAGAGAATAATAGTCTCTCCTGCATGCCTGTTAGTCCTACAGACTAATAGCAACTACACATAGTAGAGGATGCAACACATTCTTGTATTCTTTAACATCTGACTTTTAAGTGAGTAGGCAGTTGGCACTGTTACGATTTTAAAGATCCTGACAATGAAATGCATATTATACTACAATGTGAGGCAGTCATTTTGAGGCAAACTGATTTTTAAAGCGTTATGTCACAATTGGATTTTCTCTTATTTTCTTGCTCTAATTTAAAGGTTTTTTTTTATCATTCTTGGGTTATTCTGTGGTTTTTAAAAATTTGTTTTATTTATTTAAAGAATTATACCTTTAGAATTTTGGAGGGCAGCTAGGTGGATTGAAAGCCAGGACTAAAGACAGGAGATACCGGGTTCAAATCTGTCCTCAGATACTTCCCAATTGTGTGACCTCTGGCAAGTCTCTTAACCCCCATTGCCTAGTTCTTACTGTTTTTCTGCCTTGGAACCAATACACAGTATTGCTTCTAAGATAGAAGGTAAGAGTTTTTTAAAAAACAAAACAAAACTTCATTCTTATGGAGAGATCCAGAAGGTGGAACATTGGGTCACTGAACAAATTAAATATTTTTTTGCATTCAGGATAGGTAGCACAGTGGATAAAGCCCCAGGGCCTAGAGTCAAGAAGACCCAAGTTTAGATCTGGCCTCAGACACTTACTAGCTATGTGACCCTACGCAAGTCACTTAATCCTATTTGCCTCAGTTTCTTCATCTGTAAAATCAGCTAGAGAAGGAAATAGTTAAACCACTCTAATATCTTTGCCAAGAAAACCCCAAATGGGGTCACAGAGAGTCACATATGACTGAAAGAATTGAACAATAAAGACAAAAATTTAATTTATTGTTGCTTTTAGGATCATAGATTGAGAATTGGGAGAGACCTTAGTGGTCATCAAGTGAGATCCTATCATTTTAGTGTTGAGGAAAGTGAAGTCAAGAGAATTTAAAAGACTTCTCTAAGGTCCTAGACTTAGTAAGCAGGGAAATTGAGCTTCATTTCTAGGTCTTATTACTCCAAAACCAGAACTCATTCCATTCTCCCACACTTCTCTGAAGTTAATAGGCTGGGGTTACCAAATAAGCAAATAAACTTTATTAAAACAACTTCTCTGGAACACATGCTTAGCAGTCACGTTTTTTGGCATGGTGATTTGGGGAGGAATAAATATGGTGCAACAAGAGGTTTGTAATCTATAGATGGACCCATATGAAGGAGAGAACTTGGGTAGCCACTGTTAATTTTAATTTCACATACGTTTTGAGGAGAACCACAACCTTCTCTTTGGTTATAACAAATTCAAATTCCATTTCCCCATAATATATTCTGCACAAGGCATTAAAATTGAAAACATAAAAAATGACATACTTCCTGCTCTTAAAAAGCTTAGAGTCCACCTCTTGTCTCCATGACTTTGCACTAACTATTCTCCAATGTTCTTCTTTACCTGAACCTCAAAGAATCTCTTATTCCCATTAAAATTCAACTCAAGCATGCCCTTCCACTTCAAGTCTTTGCCTCCAAACGATAAGTGCCATCACTACCTTGTACTGCATTGTATTTATTCTTTATTTTTTTGTGTGTACATATTGATCTCCCCCTTAGCATGTAAGTCCTTGAGGGTAGGAATGGTTTTATTTTCATCTTTGTAGATCCAACCCTTGGGACAATCTTGGGCCCTTGATATATGTTTGTCAATGACTTGATTAATTAGAATCTAATAGAAGTAGAACTAGCAACTAAGAGAAGCAGTAAGAAATGGACTTTCAAGTCAACTTTGTAATTCCTGAATAATATAAAAAGTAAGATTAAAATTCAGCTGCCCTCAAGGAGGAATAATAATTACACTAGTGTCTCATAGGTGAGATATATCATAATGGCCATGGTCTGGTAGCTTATTTTAACTGATAATCATTTCTAACCAAGCTAGGTTGTTTCTATTCTATTGAAAGATTAAAAAGAGTGAAATTAAATTATGTGAAATTAAAAAGAGAGTCTTTTCTAGGTCTGGCCTCTGTGGTCCCTTCTAACTCAGACTTTTTTGGATTATGTGATTCTAAAAAAAATTTATACCCTCTACACTTCTGTGCCTGCAGACAAATCTCCTGCTGCCTCACCCTTGTTATAGCTCTACAATCTAATTGTATACATTAGTCAAGGAGGGGAAAGGTAGACTGTGAAAAGGCAAAGGGAAAATTCAAGCAAAAATCTCTAAAAAAAAAGTCCGAGGAGTAGAGGGCTCACACTAAGGTTATTTTGGCCATATTTGAGGTATTTAATAATGTTTGGTGCTTATTAATATTGAAGGGAACAGATGGTGTGCTGTAATTGATTTGTTCTAGAAAACCTTGCAATTACATGTCTTCTAAGCACAAGCTGTCCTCCTCCTGGACAAGACTCACATCTACAAACTAGTTAGTTCCCCAAGATAATGACATGAGTAGCACACACAGGGAAAAAAGGACTAAAATTTGGTCCAGAGGAGATGGAGGTGTGGCATTGTGATAGCAGGAAATATTTAAAAGAATGCAAATGGGGGGTAGCCAGAGAGAAGGGATTGTGTGTCCATTGAGGTTCCCAGAAGTCTGATTATCATATATGACAATTGGACTGGGTGGTGAGAAGGGGACAAGATTAGACTTCTGTGTGATGCTAATTTCACTATTATTCACATGCTACTAAGAGGAAAGTGTCTCCCTCCAGAAAGTGTAAACCAACAGCTGCTACAGAGGTGAATTTAGGATTGACAGCATTATTCGATTTATTGAACTACTTTTTTTCTTGGGAAAATAAAAAAAGACAAAACAAGACAAAAAATCCAAATAAAGAACATCAGCTTCTATATGGGCACGTGACTTTTTTTTTTTTTTTAAGATTTCATGAGAATGGACAGTATGGACTATTCTAAAAGCTTATAAGATGCTTAGTATTGATGTTTGTTGCTTGATAAATCTCAGACACTTTTCTGCTAGTGATTTTAGGGAAAGAGTGTGGGTGCTCACCAGCTGTTAAGGGCTGAAGAAAGACCAAAGTGTAAATAACAGTGTAGCAAATTCGCATTTGAGGAGTGCCTAATTTGAATAGCAACTTATATTTTCTTTCCCCTTTAAAGTTTCTTTGCAAAATGTTTGAAGTTGAAATCTTCCTCCTCCTCCAATTTAGAGATGACCCTTTCTCCCTATAAAAAAATCGCTTCCATTGGAACTGACAAATGAGAATTTGGACATGGTTTGGATAAACATTCTTGTTTTTTTTTTAATTTAAAAAAATTC
Organism: Gracilinanus agilis; assembly: GCF_016433145.1. Lineage (NCBI taxonomy): Eukaryota > Metazoa > Chordata > Mammalia > Didelphimorphia > Didelphidae > Gracilinanus > Gracilinanus agilis. The sequence continues at coordinate 321,102,340 of NC_058133.1, read as the reverse complement.
TAAAAATGCTACAACCCTAGGTTTTAGGAAACTACTGTGTAGGCCTTAGAAACAAAACGCACATCTCCTGGGGTATTTGGCTTTCTACAAAACCCTATCATTATAACGATGTGAACACAGTGACTTCCACAGTATAATTCCTTTTTTCATTGTTGTTTTTTTACATCAGGTTTGCTTGCTATTTATTCTGACCAACTTTTTTTTTTTTTTTAATTTTCTCCTCTCAATCTTTAAAAAAAATATTACCCAACACTGCCCGTTTTAGTCTGTGGGCATAAGTCAGGAAATTTGAGTAAATGTTTTTTAATGGAAAAAAAATCCAATGTGGAGATAAGCTTTCTACAAACTGCTCTAGAAAAAAGAATAAATTGAATAAGCAAGTGGAAAACAGGGCTGATTGCTCAAATGTGTGAGCTGAATATCAGCAAACCAGCCTTTGCCCAGAGTTAGCTTTCTTATCACAACAAATTGATGACTCTGGGAAGGGATGAGGGGGCCGGAGGAGGTCACACTTTAATTCTTAGAGATCACAGGAATACTGGCCAAGGGCTGTTTTTCCCTTCTGTGTGGGAGCCATTATTTTATCCTAAAATCGAAGAGGCAGGAAAATCTGTTTTTATTTGAGGTGCACACAAAAAAAGGGAAGTAAATTAGGTTGGGAGAAAAGAAAGGAGTGAAAATGGCCCAGTAATAAGAAATAGCCTTGTAATTCTTGAAGAAATTAGACCCTAGCAGCAGTAACCTTCCCTTCTTCAAGTCTGCTAAACTGCCTTTTGATTCCACTGTTTTAAGTCTAATGGCAGTGTGTATATCTATCTATCTGCCTGTCTTTCTGTCTTTCTGTCCATCTATCTATCTGTCTATTTGTCTATCATCTATTTATCTATCTGTCTGTCTCTCTGTCATCTATCTTTCTGTGTCTATCTATCTGTCCCTGTCTATCACCTATCTTTCTATCTGTCTGTCTGTCTATTTATCTATCATCTTTCTATCTATCATCTAACTTTCTGTCTTCTATGAATCTGTCCCGAACTATCATCTATCTGTCTATCACCTATCTTTTTTATCTGTTTATTTATCTATCATCTATCTATCTATCTGTCTATCTGTCTGTCTATCATCTATCTATTCATCTATCTGTCTTCCTATCTATCCATCTGTCTGTCTATCATCTATCTATCTGTCTGTCAATCATCTATCTGTCTCTGCCTATCTATCTTTATATGTGTTTACACACATATATGCATACATATATGCCCACTGTGTGTATACACATGCATGAGTCACAAAGTGGTTTCTTCAGATCCTTTGGCACAAGCCCTTGTTTCAGATGGACACTCTCTAGGCTCCGGGTCATTGAGATGACACTCATTCCCAGAAAATCATTTTGAGAATGCCTCCTCCAGTGGGAGAGATGTGAATAAAGTTAATTTGATATAGCTGGAAATTCTGTCATCCATTCTCACAAAAAAATACATGATGTTTGAAAACTTACAAGGGTTTAAGTAGTTAATTTTTGCAGAAAATGACCTCATAGGAAAAAACTGCATGGATTTTCCAGTGATTTAAATATGAGAAACAAAATGGCACATAAAGAACATTTAAAACCACACCTTCCAAAATATTCCATCCTTTCTTTAGAAATTGCTTTCTCCTTAAATTAATTACAATGGAAAAAAAGATAAATCATGTTCCTCTTCCCTCATCTTGCCTAGCAAAGTTCCACAAGCCTGCTCCTGTAAAATGCATTCTTAGGGTCTTCAAATTCCTAAATATTGAAATATAATAGTGCTATTAATGTTGTCACAATCATAGGGATGCCATGATCGTAAGCAGTGAAAGAAGAGCTAAGGCTAGGATTGCACTGTTCTCTCCAGATGTTATGGGGTCCCTCAATTCAGCAGTTTCTTCCTTGACCAAAATAAGCATTATTTTCAGAGTCCAAAAGTGGCGGTATCAAAATCAAATAGAAATAGGGACCACTAAAGCACACATATAGATTTCTGCCCACATATTCATATTATCTGTGGGTTTTTTTTGTATTTTTATTTATTTTGTTAAATATTTGCCAGTTACATTTTAATATGGTTCTGGCAGCAATAGAAAATGTGGTGAGGCCGGCTGTGGGTTTCACACCTCTGATCTCCAATATGTTGGCTTGTTTTGTTTAATTATACTTTATTACATGGAAGTATTGGGGGTGGGAGGATGGGAGTGCCATTACAAAGTGAGAGCAAAGGTTTTTGAAAAAGGCATCAATAAAACATTGAAAGACAAGCCTATGGATTATTGAGGAAACATTTTGCTAGCAATTTAAAGGAGAGAAGTCTTATTAGTGGTTTTCAATACAGATTCCAGAGGAAGGAGAAAATCCCTGCAAAGACACAGAGAAAAGAGATGAGATGGCAAGGTCAGTGAAGAGCTAATGGGTCAATTTGGTTACTAAATAGAATACAAGCCAGTTCTCAATTAATGTAAATGGACTATTGTGCAGATTTCCCCTCCTCTCACGGTGCTCTCCCTGCCCACCCCCTGCCACTTCCCCCTCTGTGACTGTACAGGCTCCTGCCAAAGACCCCAAAGTCAGAGCAGCTTCTGAACCTGGAGTGGAGGACCCCTGGCCCAGGGCTACACTTGCACTGATGTTCTGGTGCTGATGTTGCCACTGTCTACCTGATCTGGTCCGCCCAGGGTCCTGTCTCATCTAGGTGTCAATTTATGTAAAGTAAGAACTGCCTTAATTTGTAAAGCAGAATCTTGGAAAGTAATTTTGTTAAAGTCGATAGAATCTAAAAAAAGATGGCCTTTAGATACCACATATTGGTATTTTATTCTAGAGGCAATGAGGAGCTACTGATGATCTTTGAGCAGAGGAGTAATGTTCAAATCTGGGCTTTAGGATTATTATTTTGGCAATTGTGTGAAGAATGGGTGGGGGAAATGGGTTAGAAGATGGGAAACCAATTAGGCAAAAAGGATCCTTAACTAAATTAATGGTAATATCAGTGGAGAGAGGGGGTGACCATGAAAGATATTCTGAAGGTAAAATAAAACCAAGACTTGACAAGTGATTGGCAATGGGAATGAGGGAGAGGGAAGAGTCAAGGATGACTTCCAAATCGCAAACCTGGGTAATTAGAAGAATACTGGTACTCTCAACAGAAATAGGAAAATATGGAATAGGGGCAGATATGGAGGGAAAATAATGGCTTTTGTTTGGGGCATATTAAGTGGGTTATGTTTTTAGCAGAGACCATCTCTAGCAGTAGTAGCTTGGTCCTCCAATTATTGTTTTATAATGACCATTGTTGATTTATATTCTAAGCCTTTCCAGTTTGCTAGAATGTGCTAGAGTTCCAAAAATCCACTGGCAAAGCCTTTAAGAAGGGAGCCATCTCTAAAACATATAAGAAACAAGGAGAAAAAAAAATCAAGAAAATTAATGCAGTCCTTTCAAGATTTTTATCCCTGATCTGAATGAAGGAAAAGATAGCTTACATTTCATATCTGCAGATGATGCAAAGGCACAGAGATTGCCAGCACAGGTTTAGTTTAGATGAAGAAAGATCTTGACAGGATAGAATAGTGGGATCAAATCAAATAAGATGAAATCAAATGGGAACAAATAAAAGTCCTACTTTTCAACTAGAAAATAATATGTTGTATAAATACAAGATAGGGAGGCATGTCTAATAACTCACATTTTTACAGTATGCTTTAAGATTCACAAAGCACTTTCCTCACCACTATGGGAAATAGACATGGTAGAATTATTGCCTCCTTTTAGATGAGAGAAAATTGGGGTTCAAAGACTTAAAATGATGACCACATCTTAATCAATGGCACATGTAAAACCCAGTGGAATTGCACATTAGCTATGGGAAGGGGTAAGGGGTAAGGGAGGGAAAGAACATGAATCTTATAACCATGGGAAAATATTCTAAATTAATGAATTAAATACAATTTTCCAAAAAGTAAAATAAAAATAAAATGATCACCACAGTCACATACCTAATCATTATCAAAAACAGGATTTGAGAGCCCATCTTTGTAAACTATTTCTAGAGCTCTTTCTACTCTAGTATCCTAACTCTATGTAGTTGACTATACAAATCTTGATGTGGGGGAAAAAATGGAGTTCCAGTTGAGAATGAGTTAGTAATGCAAAATGATAGTGAAAAAATCGTTAATGCCATCTTAGGTGGTAGTAATAGGGCCACTGTCAGATAGAGCAAGGGAGCTACTGTTTTTTATATCCTTCAGATACCACCTAGAGGACTATTTCATTTGGGGTGCCCCATTCTAAGAAGAACTGCAATGGGTCCAATGGAGGTATCCAGCTTGGTGAGAGACCTTCAGAAGGTGCCATACAAGAACTGACTGATGGAGAAGAAAAGACTATGTTGAATGGAATCCTAGGAATTCTGTTGTTGACTTCAAGTCTTTTGAAAGACCAACAGGTGAAAGACTTCGCTCTGTTTGATCCCAGAAAGCAATGGGAGGAAATTGCAGAAGGGTAGGTTTTAGGTGAGTGTAAGGAAAAACTTTCTTACTAATTAAAGTTGCCTGAAAGTAAAAACAAAGCTGCCTAATGAGGTAGTAAGTTCCCCTTCATGAATGGTCTTACTGAGGCTGAACAACTGCTTGTATTATCTTTTTTTTTTTTTTAGATATTTGATTTTACCAATTATATGTAATCCCACATAAATTTTCTGAAATTATATGATCCAAATTGCCTCCCTCCCTCCCCCTTCCTGGAGCAGGTAAGCAATTTGAATTTGGGTTATACATGTATTATCATGGAATATATATTATACAAGTGAGGAAACTGAAGCAGACCACGGTGGACTGACTTGCTCAGAGTAACAGAGGTAATAAATAAATGCCTGAGGCTAAATCTGACTTAGGACTTGCCATTTCTATTGCTGTGCTCTCTCATTGCCTCATCAGTATGTTGTAGAGCATCATAGAAAATGGAAGATATATTAAAAAGCCATCTATAAATTCTCTTCATTTTCTAGAAAAAGAAACTGACGTCCAGAAAGCTTAGATGACTCACCCAAGGTCACACAGATACCAAATAGCACAGACCCTCTGATTTCTAGGGATTCCACTTGGAGCTGGATTAGATGCCCTTGGGGTCCTTTCATACACTGAGCTTGTGTAATTCCACACTTTTATTATTCTATCACAGAGCCCTGCTGAATTTTTTTGGTGCTACAGATCTTCTTGCTGAATAAGGATAACTATAAGGAGGAAAGCTAATGCATATGCAGCACTTCATGGCTTATAAACTGCTTTTATATATGTGATCCCATTTGATTCTCTCAAAAACAACCCTGATAAATCTGAGTAACAGAGATCCCTGAATATCCAGGCCACTGAGCTTGGATATAATTAAGATGTAATTAGTATCCTGGCATCTATCGCCACACCAAGGATAAACAGGTGGGGGGTGTGGGCAGTAATTCATCCTTTCTCTCACTCCGAAGGAACCTGGCATTCTCTCCACAATGGTTAGCAAATCCCAGAAGCCCTAATCATCAGGTAATTTCATGATTGTGCCTGGATCCATCCTGTGGGCTGGACAGAACTGACGAGGGAAAACAGGCATTGTCCTGGCAAACTCAATGCTCGCCTGTTGTGTTTGGCTGTTTCAGAGCAAACAGACAAGAATAGAGGGAGAAAGAGCAGCAGAATTGTAATAAAGGAATTTATTCAGTGAAACCTCGTTCACTGTGTTATAGTCTATTTTCTCCCTGCTTTTTTCTCTTATCATCTCTGCTTCATCTTAGAAGCTGCTGAGGCATCAGTGATGGCAGGGTCAATATGGGCCAAGTAAAGAAAGCCCAATATTTAACACTAATAAACCAGTTAAATAAATAATTATCTGGAAAATCTGGCATCCCCTAGATCCATTGTGGTCTGAATTGCAGATTTATGAGTTCCTTGAGAGCACGGACTATCTTTTGCCTCCCCAGCAATTAGCAAAGCTTGGCACATAGTAGGTGCTGAATAAATATTTATAGATTGCCTGAGATTGAGTTAATCATGAAAATTGCCTCCATGTCTTTCTTTGCTAGGGGCAGCTAGGTAGCAAATTGGATAGAAAGCTGGGCTTGGAAACAGGAAGACTCATCTTCCTGAGCTCAAATCTAGCCTCTCAGACACTAACTGTGTGACCCTGGTCAAGTCACTTAAACTTGTTTGCCTCAGTTTCCTTGTCTGTAAAATTGAAATTAAGAAGGAAATGAAAAATCATTCCAGTATCTTTGCCAAGAAAATCACAAGTCGGGGTCATAAAATGTGAAACGAGACTGAAAAATGACTGAACCAAAAACCTTTCTTGGCTGGTAGAAAAATCTTATACTTGGTAGATTTAAGGTAGATTAAATTGAAAAAAGATTATAATTCTGACCTTTCTTTGCCACATGACCCTGGATAAATCACTTTTCTCCCATGTAGATAATGAGAATACTTTACTAGGTGAATTGTAATGTGAATTTAATTTAATTTTAAGATGAATTTGAACTTAAAATTAATTTCAATTCATTTACCTCTAAAATCCTGTGATGCTGGTATAATAAAGCAGCTTGCATTTCTACCAAAGGGGCTGCTAGGTGGCACCATAGAGCGAGTGTGGGAATTGGGAACCCCTGTAAGAATCCTGCCTCAAATACTGTGTGACCCTGGAAAAGTTATTTAACATTTCTGTTAAGTAATAATAAATAATTAAATGAGTTAATAATAATAATAAATAAATAAATAAATAATGGGAGGATAATGATAGTACCTATTTTCCAGCGCTGTTCTAAATATCAAATGGATTAACATATGTAAAGGATTTTGCAAATCTTAAAGTGCCTAACTATTATTAACAGCTATTAGTTGTTATTATTTTATGTTCTGTATGGTTACAAAGCATCATGTTGGATCCTCAAAACTACCCTGTGAGGGAAGAAACATGGACACTTAAAGCCTATTTTATAGATGAGGAAACGGAAACTCAGAGAGGTAAATTTACTTGTGCAGAGTCATATGTAGCTAGAAGTGGTTTAGTCAGAATTTTCTGATTCTAAATAGACATTTGCTTATGTAGCTGGGATAGTTGCATAGTTTCCTTAAGGTGAGTATATGTTCAAGGAATTTTCTTCTTACTTCTGCCACTGCTCTTCTAGATCATTTTACAATGCTAATTTGGGGCCCCATTAAGTTTTACAGATGGAAACTCGTGAAAGATTTTTTTTCTGGCAGAAAATATGAAGTAGGAGGTTTACCTTTGGCCACTTTGGGTGACATCCTTCCCTTCACTGTTATTGCATCTCTAGGTTCCCAGTGTCCTTATTCCACTCCTGGCTCTGGATTGGGGGACCCTCCTTTCCTAGAATCAGTAGTATTTTCTTGATATTACCATGAACTTCAAAGTAGTTTGCATGGCATTGACCTCATTGCCAACAGGGACAATGATGGGAGTTAGAAAGATGAATGAAAGGGATACGATTCATACTAGTGATGCTAAGTAACAGGTGGTCCAGAGATAGAGTGATGCCAAGTGAATCTAGAAGACTCTAAGTCAAGCAGTGTTGGCAGAGTAACAGAACAAAAAGGAGGGAAAAGATCATGTATCAGATAATCCCATACCAAAAGGACCGGAGGAGAGGGCAGAACCCAAGAGTGGAAAAGCCCCAACAAAGTGGAAATAGCCCAGACTTTGCCCTTCACTGATATTGTGAGTCATGAGGATTGTGGAGGTCAGGGAAAAGGAGGTTCATTCTTTAGTTCCTTACCTTTCTAAACTCTGACATAGTACTTTAAGCCTAAAGAACCAGTTGTATCTTAGAGGACAGTAGGATTTTTTTCATGAGAGTAGCTGACTGCCTCTCTACCGAACTCTGATTTCTTTTCCCAAATGGAGGACTTTAACTGGCAACATAAGTTGGGAATGATTATATAGGACACTGAGAAAAAAGGGAATCATTTAGCTAAAAGGTTTTCTTAACTGTCTATGAGCTTAATTATAAATCCCTTTGAATTCTTTGTTGTCTTCAAAAGACTCATTCAATGTTCCATACATCACTTACTTGCAAGGAAACTGAGGATCTCCAGACATGAACCAAAATTTGATTTATCCAGTAGACACCCTGCATAGGAACATGAGTAAAAAATTATTCACCATTGAGAAGCCTCTAAGACTGAACATAGTTCATGTAAGTCCGGAGCTTCATTTGGTTCTGAGCACTGATTTACAGGTTTATAGCAATATTCCATGCATAGTTTGTCATTTGGAAATCTCTTAGTGAATTATGTGTATTTTTAGATGCTGAATTTAAAAATGCAAATGGTATTTTTCTCACATCTACCGTTATTGAGTGAGACATGAATTTTCATGTAAATTATGCAATATGAAGTTGCAATAAAGAATAGTTTAGTTGGAGGGGGAGAGGGATAATTAGAAGTCACTTGTTGGCTTGTTCTTGCACACTGTGTGAAGTCTCTGTTCATGTGATGTGTGGTAGGGTACACTGGGACATTTTCACATATGTTCAGTCATGCTATAATATGTAACAGATTGTCCTGTCTGTTGTGTGCTGGGTATCATTTGGTAAACATCATTATTGTGTCTAATCCTATTTTCTCAAGTTATTTGTACTTTGTAGACAGTAGTATATTTTACTTTAGTTTTCAGAATGCCTTGCGTGTCAATCATCTTAATAGTTTTTGTTATGCATGGAGTGAGCTAATTTTTAGAACATCACAGGTTTAGAGCTGGAAGTAAGCCTTAGGAGTCATCTTGTTCACCCCTCTCACTTCATAGTTGAAGAAACTGAGGCCCAGAGGGGTCAATGTCTTGGTTAAATGACTTGCCCAAGACCACACAGTCAAAATTTCCAGATCCAAGGTTAAATTTCTAATATGAAACTTTACTCCCCTAGTTGGACAAATATGTGAATTCTATCTTGGTTATAAAATAGGTAATCAAGAACATCACATTTCAAGTATCAAAATTATTCTCAACAATACTGTAGGGATCTGAGAATGATAATTCTTTTACTAAGATTACAATATAGGTAAATGCCAAATATTATTGCCTTATAGTATTTGTGGATGGAACAACAGACACAGAGAGAAAAATGTTAACACAAGCAAACACACAAACACACAAAGTGCCAGCCTCAAAGGAAAGAATAGATTACAGGAACGAGAAAATGGGTGAAGCAAACAACTAGTTGGTCCTTGGAAAGTTTCCCTATCAACATTAGATGTTAAACTTGGCTTAATGAAAATCTTGACAGGTCAATGGATTAAAATGTTATAAGTTTTATTTATCTGAAAAACAAATTCCTAAGAATAAGAAAGACTAACCTTAAAGATGAGATCTTTGTGTATCCTCGTATAAGGGAAGTAGTAAGAAATGAATATTCTGAAGAACAGTTGAATAAAGCTGAAGGTACTGAGTAGAAATCATTTTTTTAAAGTGGCCAAAAATTTGTTGGGAAACTACAAGAGAAAATTACCAAGAAATTGTCATTAATCTTCTCAAACCTATAAAGTTATGGAAAGTGACATGTCACTCAAAATACAATTCTTATATTCACATTTAAACTTCTCCAAAACTTTGGTGCAATCAGTGATGAGCATAGGGAATACTTCCATCAAGACGTTTCCACAATGGAAAAGCAATAGCAGGGTGACTGTAATCCAAGCATGTTGGCTGACTGCTGTTGGACACTGAACAAGAATGTTCCACAAGTGAAATATAACAAGAAATCACCAGTAGCTACATTTTGGCGTGTTAAATGGTTGCTAGAAAAGATTTTATTAAAATATAAGTCTTTGATTCATTTGAAAACAATAGGTAATAGGAAAAAAATTGAGATTGTCTTTTTAAATCAACCCAAAAAGTATTATAAAGAATGACCCACACTGAGGAGTGTGTCAAAAGAAAAAAAACAGAATTTGTTGTTTATAGGGGGTTAATTGTATTCCTTTCTAATCTTATGATTCAGATTACAATTCAAAGAAATGACAATCAAAATGGCGAAATTTCAGACACAGTTCCAGGCCATTGGGAGGGATTTTTAAGAAGTAATGACACGTGGCACAAGCAGTTGGGAGCACCTTCTCCAACTAAGTAGCCATAACTCTGCAATCAGATGAACTGGATTGTCCTGGGAGAGCCTGGCCTTCAAAGAAGGAAATCGGTCGTGTGTGTGTGTGTGTGTGTGTGTGTGTGTGTGTGTGTGTGTGTGTGTGTAATCACAGTCTGACAGTAAATATCAGAGCTACAGCACTATTTCTGTCTCATATCTCCATCCCCAAGACAAAGTGGGAAGTCTCTTAAAGTTTAGGTTTAACTCGTATTGAGTCTCTCCTAAAGGGATTAATAGTCTGTTATAGAAAATTTCTCTGTGTAAAAAGTAGATCAGATGTTGGATAATTATTTCTTCCACTCTAAAGATATGTCTAAAAGACAAAATACTCATAAATGTGCACAGAAAAATGCTAACATGATATAGTAACCCATTACCCCTAATATCTTCTCAGAGGAGGTTGATGCTTAAGACATTAAAATATGAAACACTTTGTAGGATTATTTAAACAAGTGTTTTACCTTTATCTCAACCCTGCATTATTAAAATAATTCACTAACGGTCCATAACTTCTGACAAGCACGAGGAGGTCATAGACTCCTCTTTCTGTTAGTGGTCAACTCTTCAGAGAAGTATAGTGTTTCAAGAATGCTATCCACCTCCCAAAAAGAACTCTTGGACTTAGAATGCTGATGAAAGCATATGATTTTTCCCAACTGTTTATTTGGGTTTTTGTTTGGGGGTCTTGGTTTTATAAGATTACTCAATTACAAAAATGAACAATATGGAAATATATTTTGCATGATAATACGATTATAACCCAGGTTGAATCACCTGCCAGCACTAAGAGGCAGGAAGGAAGGAAGGGAGGGAGATAAGTTCAACCATATAACTTAGGAAAAATTTGTGTGGAAATTTGTTATTACATGCAATTGGTAAACAATACATATATATGTGTGTGTGTGTATACATATGTGTATTTTTAAAGTATAGTGTCTCTCACAGGAAAGTGCCTCCCACAGAAAAGCCAAAAACAACTTGGGAATCCAGGAACTCCTGAACTCCAAAAGGGTACAGAGATACCCTCATGTATGCCCCCTGAAATGACCATTGTTATCGGGGACAAGCTTGTTGACTGACTTACATTATTTTTTATATAACATAATTTTAATCGTTACCTACATGATGTGTAAGGTTAACTAGGAGGAGGCACAGTGATAGAGTGAGAGGTCGGCTAGGTGGCACAATAGTTAGAGTGCCAAGACTGGAGTCAGGAAGACTCGTATTCCTGAGTTCAAATCTGGCTTAAGACACTTACTAGTTGAAATGTATATTTACTATGGGACTGAGTTTCAGGAAAGCTTGACTCAGTTTGAGTTTAAATGAAGTCTGATTTCAGTAAGCCTAAGAATTGTCATTTTCCTCATCTTCCCCAGTTTATTATATCTTCCACAATTATTTCCAAACAAACAACCACACAAACCAAATAGTTTTTGACTTGTCACTCACATCTACCACCCTTTCTTCTCCCTTCTCCTTCCATGCACCATATGGAACTCAACATTCAGAGGGTTTGGCAAGGACTTTCAGCACCAGTACAGTTTGAGAATTTAAGTCTTCTACATTCTTGAGCTTTTATTTACTATTAGATTTATGAGGGGGTAAAAAACGATTTTCTTACCATCCCATTAAAATCGCCTCAGGGCCACATGTGTAGTCTGAACAAAGTTAGAGCAAGATTCAGGAAAATTTAGGCATTTACGTCTCTTGAATGTCTTTGGCTTATTAGTGGCATTCAAATTAGATCACTACATAAGGCTAATGGTTTCTGCTGAATTTACCTTCAATTATTTTTGCATGTGCCAAAACAAAACAAAACAAAACTTGAAGGATATTAGATGACGGAAGGACCAAGAGAAAGAGATTATAGCATTGCCATCCCATCATAATACCTATGCACTTCTTTTTATACTTTAGGGTTTATGAAGCACTCTCTTTAACAGACTCGTGAGGTAGTAAATCCAAGAATTATTTCATTTGAGAATACTCTCTGCTGATGCAGTTTGCGATCCACATTTAACTTAGAGTCTTAGAGAATTGCTATTGGATTCTAAATATTTTATATTAAATTCTAAATTGAATCAGAGAGATTAAGTGGCTTGCCTATAGTTGAACGTGTAAGATTTCACAGAGACAAGATTTCACCCCAGACTTTTCTGATTCTGAGTCTAGCACTTTGTCTAACATCAAGCTCTGGTAGTTTAAAACTTCTCTGAAACTTTTGAGATATCCTGCATTTCTTGAGCACATAACATATATGAGCTCATATCCCATATACTTGGGGGAGGGGGATATGGTATTAAACTCAAAAAAAGTGTGTGAATCTTTGTTTAATCAAAATAAGGTTGACCAAACAACTATTTTATACAGAGAAATGAGCTCTGATCAATCCTAATACTAATTCGCATGAAGAATGCATGCAGAAAAGATTTTTTTAAACTTAGCACACAGAGTTAAGACTCATAAGTCAAATATGGCTAATATATCCCAAATAATACTGGATTCAGTCAAGAGACACACAGGTTTGAATCCTGCCACTTGATGGTTACTAGTAATGTCATCATGGACCAATTTAACTTTTATATGCTTCAGTTTCATCATCTGTAAAATGGAAACTAAATTTAACATTTATCAAAAGTGTCTTGTTCTGAACAAGGGATACAAATGTTTCTTTCATTTTTCATTATATTCTCTATGTCTTGTTTGGTCATAAATTCTTCCCTTATCCCTAAGCCTGACAAGTAAACTTTTCCGTGTTCTAATTTATGTTGTTACCCTTTATTTCTAGAGCAAGTATGCATTTTGACTTTATCCGAATGTATGGTGTGAGATGCTGGTCTATGCCTAGTTTCTGCCATACTGTTTTCCAGTTTTCCTCTTTAAAGTGCTTTTTGATGTTAGCTATTATTATTACTGGTGGTGATGATAGGGATGATGAAGATGGTAGTGGTGTATGTGTGTGTGTGTGTGTGTGTGTGTGTGTGTGTGTGTGTGCATATGTGAAAGAATGAGAGAGAAAAGATAAGGGTCATGGAATACTAGAAAAAGGTAGGAAGAGGATGACTGTCCAGAACTATAGCAAGCAGGACTCAGAGATACAGTTAGGAACAAGGACCTTGGCGGGAATGAGGGAATGATTTTTTATTCAGACAACAGTATTCTTTTACAGACTATCCTTTTCTGAGGGCATTCCACAAAATATCAAAACTTTCAAGCAAATTCTAAGCTTAATGTAGATCTAATCCTTTAAATACATATGCTGTCATTGCCTTTGAGCCTAAGGCAACAATCCAAAAGGCATAAAATGATTTAAGAAATAAAACGAAACAAAACCTGTAGCTTGAATTAAGGGTGTGTTCTGAAGAGATGTTTACATGGCATTCTTAAGACAAAAATCTGCTGTGAGTCTTGTGAAAGGACATGTATAATACTTCTCTTCGTAGGAGAAGGAAGAGCAGGGATAATACTCTAAGCTGGGACTAGTTTGGTCAAGCTTGTTTGCCTGGGTTTAATGTGCCATGGAGAGTGTGTTTTATCTGTGAAAGGTTAGAAAGTTCAACTCCAAAGTGGGGATGGAGTGGGATGAAATGAAGTTTGTGATCTAAAATGATCTGATTGCAATGACACATGTAAAACCCAGTGGAATTGTGCAGTGGCTGTGGGAGGAGGAGAAGGAAAGAACACGAATCATGTAACCATGGAAAAAACTTCTTAATTATTCAATAAAACAAACAAATGAACAAATGAATAAATAAATAAAAGGTAAAAAATTAATAAAATAAAATAAAATGATCTGATTGGAATGGAGATTGACCATCTCCTCTAGAAACAAATGGATGATCTTTGTGGTGATGGGAAATCCTTAACAAAGAAATGTGCCAGCTTTGTGAGTTTGCCTGCTACTATCCTGATAGCCTTGGATTTCTGACAGTCTGTGAAAATGACCATCCAGCCAGATGCAATGCTGGATCCAAGAGCACCATTATACTCCCACTACCAGTTCACCATGACAGACCTACAAAACTCTTCCTCCCCATCCCTGGACATGTATATATACTGGAGCAAGTACAGAGTAGTAATGGATTCCAAAACAATTGCAGGAAGCCTGCCCTTTATTTGGAAAGTGTTCTTGGGTGAATTGCATTCACGACTGTTGGCAGATATTCTCCCAAATCACCAGTCTTGGCTGGATATTCATGAAGTTTAGAGGATCCTAGCCTTCTAGCTAGAAAAAACCTCAGATGCTTTCTGGTTCAACCTCCTCCTTGATTTTACAGATGAGGAAAATGACACCTAGAGAAAAAAAGTATCTTGTTCAGGGACAGCCAGGTTGTAAGTAGAAATCAAGGATCTGAATTCAAGCCCTGTGATTCCATATCTAGTGCATTAACCTGTCTCTTAAGTCTCAGGAGTATTTTGGGATCACCTTCCCTGAAGGGATTCCAAGCTTTGGTCTTCCATAATACAGAATCAGCGTATACATTCTGCCGCTTTGGAAAGCAAATTTCAAGCTTGAAGAAGCAGCTGAATAATAACAGGGTCCATGAATCTGCTGTTGGCTCATCTTTCAAGGCAACTGAATGTTCTCTATATCCCAGTCTGCCATGCTCCTTTAAGATAAGGGAGTATTATAGTATGCTAGACTGGAAATTAAGAGGATCTGGGTGCAAATCCCACCTCTGACACTTTTTAGTTTTGTGAACCTATGCAAGTCATTTAAGTTCTCTAAGTCCCAGTTTCCTTGTATGTAAAATAAGGAGCTTGGACTTAATAACCTCCAATATCCCTTTTAGTTCTAAATCTATGATCCTATGAAGGCACCAAATCTCAAATGTCATTTCTATTACTAGTAATTTCTTCGACTAGTGCATGAATATGGAATTTATACTCTAGAGTCTAGGGAAAATTAAGAGATGGGGACAAAATGTACCTGGCTGCAGATCAGTCAAGGAGAGGATCGTTCTGATTGTTACTTTAAGGGATATTTGTTTCTACCACATAGGGACAGTGTAGTCTTAGATGAATGTGGTGATAAAGATGTTTCTGCCAATCCTTAAGCATACGTTTCAAATTACATATAGCACCTGGTGGCATCTCCAAAAGGTGAATACTCCAGATGAGGTAGGCATAGATCCATGGTACCCTCTGCACTAACAACCTCTCAAAGTTGTCATTTGTGATCCACTACCAGTATATTTAGCTTTTCTAATAAGTCAGAAAACATGATTAATTTAAAGCAAAAGCATTTAATCTTATATTACAGCAAGGAAAATAGCAATAGAACATTTTTTCCCATAAACCTGGGACACTCTCCTAAAAATACATATCCACCATCTGTGAGAAGAGCAAACCAAATAGAGAACTTATATACAAGGAGCCACACAGACCAATAATTGCTAGTTAAAGAGTTTCACCTGTGCAGCTAAACCTTTATAGCAGTAGTTCCCAAATTTTTTTGGCCTACTGCCCCCCTTTCCAGAAAAAAATATTGCTGAGCCCCCTAGAAATTAATTTTTTAAAAATTTTAATAGCAATTAATAGGAAAGATAAATGCACCTGTGGCCATCACCGCTTTCCTGGATTGCTGCAGCACCCACTAGGGGGCGGTAGCGCCCACTTTGGGAATCCCTGCTTTATAGTTATGGAAGTCAGCAATACTCATCTAATCCTTTCCAGCATTCTAATTTACTCATCCATTAACAAAGTTTAGCCTGGTGGTCTAGAATATTCTTCTTAGGACAATGCTGATTAGTTAGCTGAATGAATCACTGATTGGAGGCCCTGGCTAATCAAGTCGTGATGAGAATGAGATAAAACTGATGAACTCTTCCACTGGCCAAGGGGACATGGTTAGTCAGTGTCTGAGCTCAGATTTGAACTCAGGAACACGAGTCTTCATGACTCCAGGCCTACTACTCCATCTACTCTACCACTAAGTGGAAATAAAATGGTGAGAGCCATATCTACGACAACTATAATAAAACAAAGAAAAAGAACAATAAATTGGAGAGCTTATAATGACCAGACTTGACACCATAAAAAAGAGGGGAAAAAATGTACAGTGCTCCTGTTTTTTCTTTTTTTCTTTTTAAACCCCTGTCTTAGAATGAATACTGTATGTTGGTTCCAAGGCAGTAGAGAGGTAAAGTCTAGGCAATGGGGGTAAAGTGACTTGCCAAGGATCACGAAATTAGAAAGAGTCCAAGGACAGGTTTGAACCTGGCTCTCTTATCTCAAGGAATGGCTCTCAATCCATTTAGCCACCTATCTGCCCCTCACTACTCTCCTTTCAAAAGAGATTACTCATTCAATCACTCAACAAACATTTATCAAATATCAACTTTGTACCAGGAGCTGGGAATATAAAGACAAATGAGAAGCACTACCTACTCTTAAGGAGCTTAATTCTACTAAAGAGATAAAAATAAAATGAAAAAATGCATGTGATCTGCTTTGCAAACCTAAATGTATTCTACAATGTAAACTATAATAATTATAATAATAATAAATTTTATTACAATTGCTATTCATTTGGAGATGTGGAAACAGGGGAATAGAGGTTAGAATATGGTGTTAGATATAAATGTTCATAGCTTTTAGATAACAACTTTTTTGTGTGTGTTAAGAAAAGTCTTCATGATAGAGTTGGGGGTTGGAGAGTTATATCTGTGACTGTGATGTAAAAAACCAGAAGATATCAATAAAGCATTTAAAAAATATGTCAATAAATCACATTGGCCACTATAACTGCCTTTTTGTTGCTGCAGATTTGAGGTTTATATATGATTTTTTTTTGCCAAGTACTAAATAAAATATGTTTTCCTTAACTGTTAAGGAAGACACTAACTTCTGTGAAGGTAAGGGAATGAAAAATTGCCAGATTTTTAGATTTTCTTTTTCCTGAGAAGCTAGCTTTGAAACTAAAGCACAAAAAAGGACAATAAATCAAGTATCCAAAAGTAAGCTGTTGGAGATACACTTATTTAACAAGACCTTTGCAAGGTCAGCAAAAAACCAATCGCCTCTGCACTTTACTTGGTGATATAACCTTGCTCAATGGCACATCAAGAACTTGTGGTTTCAAATTTTGTAGACGCTCCCCTCCTCCAGCCACTCATGAATCTTACAGTAGTCAGGTTGGGAAGCACTTAATAAATAACATTGTATATGTAATATAATGTAATCAGAGGTCATATCTAAAGGCTGTTCTTATACACACACATACATGGAGAGGGAAGGAGAGAGAGAGAGACAGACAGACAGACAGAGACAGAGAGACAGAGAGAGACAGAGACAGAGACAGAGACAGAGAGACAGAGAGAGACAGAGAGAGACAGAGAGACAGAGAGAGAAATAGAGAGAAATGGAGAGAGAAAGAGAAAGAGAGAAAGAGAGAGAGAAAGAAAGAGAAATAGAGAGGGAGAAAGACAGAGAGAAATAAAGAGAGAAAGAGAGAGAGAGAGAGAAAGAAAGAAAGAGAAAGAAAAAGAAAGAGAGAGAAAGAAAGAAAGAGAAAGAGAGAGAAAGAGGCAGAGAGAAATAGAGAGAGAGAAATAGAGAGAGAGAGACAGAGAGAAATAGAGAGAGAGAAAGAGACAGAGAGAGAGAGACAGAGAGAGAGAGAGAGATCAGGGTACATATATACATATACATGTATATAAAATCAGAAGCCATATTGGAACCCAGTTCTTCCTGATATATAGATAAATAGAGCTGTCTATTGCTAAGCTATCTATGAATACCTGTATTATCTATAGATATCAAATTGTTGCTGATATATATCTAGATCTACTGCTAAGGTGTATTTTTATGAATGTCTATATATCTATAGATATCTAGATCTATTTTTATACAGAGAAAGAGAGATTGATATCTATGTCTATTGCTAAGATATAAATCTATGTATGTATATATAACACACTAGCAATATGACCATGAGCAAGTTATATGAGCATAGCTCTAGAGCTGAAAGGAACCTCAGAGGCCATCTAGTCCGGCGCCTCCATTTTACAGATGACAAAACTCAGGGGACCAAAGCAACTCACCTAAGGACACACCAATAGTAAGCAGCAGAGGTAGGATTTGAATCCATGTCCCTCGATTCCAGAACTAATGCTTTTTTCCTGGAACCACATCATTTGACCCCTCTGTTAGACAATTCTCTAAAACTTGAATATCAAGTCAATTTGTGTTGGTGCGCTACTGATAAAATGACAGTTTTGCCAGTGGCATCATTTATTCTCATGTTACAGGTCAATGACATTATACCCATAGTGTAATAAGAAGTCCCAAGATGGGAAGACTTAAGGTCTTTTGGCTTTTCTTTTGTTGAATCTCCAGTCCAGTTCCAGCAGCCTTTACTCTTCAACAGTGGTATCACCACTGAATAGAAACAGGAGCCACTTAGCCATATGTAAAGATCCCAGCAGAATGCATATTGATTATAAACACAACTTATTAACATTGTTTTATTAAACTTCTAATTGATTATTATATTAATATTTTATTTTTATAATTATTTTACATATCATAATTATATCTTATACATATAATTACAAATGTTTTATAATTATAATAATAAATTAATTTAAAATTAATAAAATATTTATTAATATTTAAAAAAATTTGTTAAACATTTCCCAATTATATTCTAATTTGATTTCTGTGCACTCAGGGTATGGCCCTCAGGCCATCATGTTTGACCCCTCTGCCCTAAAACATTCACTTACCTAAAATTGTTCAGAAGGCTTTGCTCAAACACATCTTTTCTAAGAATATATCTAGACCAGAAGTAACCCTTTAAAAAGTTACAGGGCATAGAAATAGAACTCTAATCTCTTGATGGGAATGTACCTCATTGGATATAGAATTGTCTTTGGTCTCAGCAGGAATTTTGACGGCCAAATCTCTTTTATTGATGTACATATTTGGAGATATAAATTTTCCCCAAGTACTGCTTTGGCTGCACCACACAAATTTTGGAATGTTGTCTTGGTGTTGTCATTCTCTTTAATATAATTACCATTTCTATGATTTATTCTTTGACCCACTCACTCCTTAGGAATAGATTATTTCATTTCCAATTAAAATTTTTAAAAAACCCTCTAACTTTCTATTTTAGAATTGATACTATAGGAGTTAAATTAAAGTATTAAATTAAATTAATTAAAATATAATACTTAAAGTATTATATTTTAAAGCTTATTATCTGACAAAAAAGAACCATATGACTAAGTTTTTCTGCCTACTCCACCAAAACCCCAGACAGGAAGGAAAAGAATGCTAGACAGGAAAGTGCACCCAATTTATATCCTGTCTACATCAGCATGTAAGGACAGGAAGTGAGTGGGGTTCTCAGAATTGTAGTTTTTGCTGGGGATCATAGTTTTTAGGGTAACAAATTCTAATTTCACAATAATAAGCATTGATTCTAAGGCAGAAGATTCTTTAAATTTCTAGTTCTGTTTTTAGGATATCAGGAAAGTTTTCCTTGATAATTTCTTTTTTTTAACATTTAATAATATTTATTTTTTAGAAAAGTTAACATGGTTACATGATTCATGCTCTTACTTTCCCCTTCACCCCCCCACCTTCCTTCCCCCCATAGCCAATGCGCATTTCCACTGGTTTTAACATGTGTCATTGATCAAGACCTATTTCCAAATTGTTGATAGTTGCCTTGGTGTGGTAGTTTTGAGTCTACTTCCCCAATCATGTCTGCCTCAACCCATGTGTTCAAGCAGTTGCTTTTCTTCTGTGTTTCCACTCCTGCAGTTCTTCCTCTGAATGTGGGTAGTGTTCTTTTCCATAAATCCCTCAGAATTATCATTGCATTGCTGCTAGTATAAAAGTCCGTTATGTTCAGTTGTACCACAGTGTATCAGTCTCCATGCACAATATTCTCCTGGATCTGCTCCTTTCACTCTGCATCAATTCCTGGAGGTCTTTCCAGTTCACATGGTATTCCTCCAGTTCATTATTCCAGGTTAAGATGGCGGCAGAGTAAAAAGCAGCTGCTTGACCTCTCCTAACCCACACATACAGGACTCCTCAAGAAGACATAAAAACAAATCCAGACAAACAGAGGGACCCCACAACAGGGCGCAGCATTGGAAGTATGTGGAATCGGGGCATTTACATGCTATAAAGGGGTGAAACAGCTCTCACTAAAACGTGAGCTGAGCAACCCCCTTTCCCCCCTCACACCACCTACAGTGCCAAAGCCAGCACAAAAGAGTTAGAGCAAGTTGGGGCACCCATTAAGTCATTGACAGCTACCTGGCATCACCAGGGCCTGCTTCTGAGAGCAACAAGACTTAAGACCCCAAGAGGCTAAAGAGTGCATGGACTTTGAACACAGATCCTCGATAATTTCTTGAGAAACATAGAGATGCTAAGTTGACATGTGCAGGGCCATGAAGTTAGTAAGTGTTGCAAGAGGGATTTGAATCCAAGTCTTCATCACTTTTAATCCAATCTATCCACTACATCAGCATGTTCAAGGAACATTGAGGAAATCAGGATGACTATGAATGATATAAAATGATATAAAACTAGACTCAGAACAAAAAAGATAACACTTAAATAACCCAATCTCAGAAAAAGAAATTAAACAAGTCATAAATGAGCTTCCAAAGACTATGGGTATTTAATGATAAGGACCTGGATTAGTACAGATTAGGTAGTTATAATTTGGGATTCTCATAGAGTCATTGAATAGTATATCTGGAAAAGGCCTTAGAGACCTTTTCTAATATAACCCTCTAATCATATAGGAGAGGAAACTAAGGCAAAGTTATACAGTTAAGCAGTGGGAGAATTCAATCCAAGTCTCCTGGTTCTCAGTTTATGGCTCTTTCCACTACCTTCTGCCTTCTACTTCATGCTATTATAGAGCAATAGATATTGGGTATATTCCCTTAAATGCAGTATATACTGATACAAATGTATAAATGACTATCTGTAGGAAGGCTGTCTCACTCATATTTTGGCAGACAGAACTTTCTTAAGTACAGGGAAAAGGGAAAAAGGGAAAATTGTTGTTTGTTTTTTTTAACTCTTGCCTTCTGTCTTAGAATCAATACTGAGGATAAGTTCCAAGACAGAAGAGTCATAAGGGCTAGGCAATTGGGATTAAGTGATTTGCCCAGAGTCACATACCTACGAAGTATATGAGGCAAGATTTGAACTCAGGACTTCCCATCTCTAAACTTGGTGCTCTATACACTGAGCCATCTAGCTGCCCCCAAAATGCAAAAGTTTTGATGGAACTTTTAAATCAAGCAAGCTAACTTAAAAGGATAAACATTAAGTTTAAAAAAGACTTATTAAATCATTCCTTCTGTTTAGAATTGTGTTTCTTCATAAGGTTTTTAAACTTTTATTTTCTGATAACTCGATAAAAATTTTACTGTCATGACTTGTTTGTTTTTAAATCTTCAACTTAGCTTTTTTTTTGCAATGGGAAAAAGCCATTCCTGAATTGATAAATGGGCTAGTTACTGAATGCCAGAAGTTATAAAATATTCTATCTAATGTTAAGTCCCAGCTAACAGCCACAAACTAAAAGGAGCAAATTACTTTTTAAGATAAAATGAAAGAATTTTTTGAAAAGAATCCAATAAAATATGCAAATAAAAAACTTATCAGGTTCAGGAATTCATCTTATTAATGATTTTTGATCCATTCTCTCAGCAATGTCATTATGAGCTCTCGGTGAAAACAAAGTGTCTCCCTGTGGCTTTTCTTCCATGGTCATTTAAAGAAATCTTGACTTTCAAATGTACTGTGTGCTTCATGAGTTCCTCTTGGCTTTGTTTCTACATGTTTTGTAACTTGTGCAAAACTGAATGCAGATGGTAGAGTCAATTTTCTTGTCTGTATTCATGAAGTTATTTTTAGTATTTTGGTTATATAGCTTGGTTGCAATAGGCTTAAAGGGTATGTGTATAGAAACATTCATGTAATGTAAAAATAAATATTTAATACACCCTAGAGATAGTGTTTCCTAATAATTTATACAACCAAAGCATGAAGCAAAACTAAAGTTAACTCAGCACTAAGGCAATTCCATTAAGCCAAGTTTCTACTGCAGTCATGCATATCAAAGAACATAAAACAGAACATTCTGAGACATTAATACACTATATTCTATATTTATGAAAAAGGGAAAATCAGTTGAAAATGTTTAAAAGTGTTTTTAGTGTTTGGGTCCTATACATTTTTTGTGGTACAAGTTTATTACAATCTTTATCTTCGTATTTTTTTAAACTCTTACTTTTTGTCTTACTATTAGTTCTAAGACAGAAGAGCAGCAAGGGCTAGACAATCAGGGTTAAGTGATTTATTTGCCCAGCATCACACAGCTAGGAAGTGTCTGAGGCCAGATTTGAACCCATGTCCTTCAGACTGTAGGCCTGGTGCTCTATCCACTGTACTATCTAGCTGTCCCATTACAATATTTATTAAAGACAATTACAGTACTGAGTAAATAATAAAAGTATTATTAAATCATATATATGTAATTATACACATATAATTAAAGTATTAAAATAAAGTACTGAGGAAATAAATGGTCCATATATTAATGCATTTTTAAAATTCTCAAATAGTGGGCAACTGGTTTTGCCAAGGAAGAAATATGGTAACTAAAATGGATTATTGGAAGAACTAGAATCATAAGTTTAAGTCTCCACTTAAAATAGGTTACTTTTAAAAATAGCTTTATGTTCCATCACTTTCTCATGTCTAGACAATCAACAAAACAATAACTCAAGCCCTAGTTTGTAACATTTCCTGCTATTTGAGTTGTAAATGCTCCCCAAAAAAATCAAAGTCATCTCACTTGAGCTGGCTCAAGTACCTCCTAAGTGTAGATAGAGAAATTTGACTGTGAAAAGGATTTCATCTTATTCATTTTGGTCCAGGATTTTAGCCTGTCAAAATAATTTTGGATTTTGACTCTACTGGGTAGTACATGAGATATTTCTCTCTGCCACCAGAGTTCTCAAGATGGAGTTTTCACCTTTCTCCAAGTTCTTATCATTTCCACCCTTCACCTTCTCAGCAACCAGTTCCTTCTCATTGGTGAGAATCAGGTCAAGAATAGCAATTCCTTTCATTGATTCTTCTGCCTTTGAAAGGATACAATTATCATTAAAGGAAATCAAGGAATTATTAACTGCTCTGCTTTTAGCAGAGAAAAAGCTCTAGTAAATGTCCACATAATTGATGTCCCTCATCACCACTGTGTGCTGTATCATGCCTCTGTGCTAGCCTTATGATTTGTTGCCAACCCCCCCCCCCATTTATTTCCTCTTTCTCTCTGAGCAGTAAATAGCATGTTCCTATAGAATACATTTTCTCTTTAAGACTTTTTTTCATATGGAATAGCTTAATGATCAAAAGGATAGCAAGGGTGTTTTGGATAAAGGAAAACATTTATATTAATTATCAGCTGCTGAAAGATATTGCTGTTAAAGATGCATATTTTAATACTTACTAGGAATAGAAAAGAAGTTCGTTTCCATTGTAAGGGAGCAGCCCTGGCCAAATGAGCTTCATTTCTTAGCATGCACACAGAATACTGAAACTGGCTGCTGTGGAAGAAGCTGGGGCCATTTGCTTCTAGAAAGCCTTGCTGACATGCAATGTAAGAGCCCTGCTTTCCAGTTTGGAGCATGTGTGGATATTCTGTGGCTGATTTCAGGCACCTAACCATTTGGTAAAGAAATATACTGTTTATTGGATTCTGTGGAACTGGGGTAAATTCAAAAATCATTAACTGGACCAAAAGAGGCTCTTGCTTTCCTTCTCTTCTGCCTAGCTGTTGTTCAGATGAGAGACATGCTGTAAACTTCTAGATTTGGATAGAGAAGTCTCAGCCCCTACCTATTCAGAACCAAAATATGGTTCATGAATGTTGGCTTCTGTTCTTTGGCCATTGGCATTTTTTTCCTGCCTTAACATGAAGAAGTACCGATGATGGCTACAACTTTGTGATCTTCAAGAAGTAGGGGATGATAAGTTTTAGAAGTCTTAGCACTGGAATCAATGCTATGATTAGGCAGAAACCAGAAGGTGAGGAATGGAATTTTGAACCATCTGCTGGTACTAGCATAGAACTAAGGCAGCTGAGAGAGAGAGAGAGAGAGAGAGAGAGAGAGAGAGAGAGAGAGAGAGAGAGAGAG